>NW_025853999.1:0-3010 GCF_002878395.1 Capsicum annuum | reverse complement strand
CTAGCTTAGAAACATGCGGGGTATTACAATACCCTAATGGTTTTTTCCATACTTCTGATAGAGAGGATTTGTTCAAACATTGCTAACACTACCCTGGGTTTGAGGGCCTAGCACCCTATCTCTATTACCATATCTGAATTTAGATATTGGAGCACTGGTTGTGGATGGAGCTTGAACTAATGATTTTAGGATAAACTGGAAACGATTCCCACCCTCTGACTTAGGCTAAGTGATGTTAAAGCTACCTATTCTAGCTTTCTTGCTCTCTCTCTCCTTCTCTTTATTTTTAACCTCCTTTATCTTTTGAACTTTGACCATGGGCCTTGATATGTTCATATTTCTAATTAGCATTGCAGTCCTATATTACTTTACCATACTTTTAGACACATCCAAAACAAACACACTCATCTTAGATCTGTTATCCGCTATAATATGAGGGACATATTTGGATAACTGAGTAAACATGAGATAATACTTTTGTACTGTTGTGTTGCCCTACTTCAGATTAATAAGCTCTTAAACCTTCACTTCCCTCAACTATAGCAGAAAAATCTATCTAGAAAAAAAATAGCAAATCCCTCCCATTCTATGGGGCTTACATCTTTGACCCTCTCTGCTTTCCAGTATTTGAACCACAAGTGAGCCACATCCTATAACTGATATACGACCAACTTAAAACTCTCATTAGTTGTTTCCCCATAATATTTATAATCTTCTGCACTTGATCAAGAAATTTATATGTGTCCTCATCTAACTTTGACTCAGTAAAAGAGGGAGCGCTTATTTGGGTGAACTCTCGAATCATGCTGCAATAGTATTAGCCACTGGGTTGGCTAGAATAATAGCTGAGTATTTATTCTGGGCTACCATAGAATGAGCTAGAGTGGTGAAAGATGCTCTGAATTCTGTATAGGAGACATGCCCATCTAGAGGATCTAGCTGGATAAGCTGAGGTGCTTATTGATTTCCTGTTATTCTTTTGTTCTTCTTTGGAGGCATGTTCTATAAATAGTAGGGGCAAAAGGATTGGACTAAGAGTTTAATTTGAACTTATGCTCACTCACACTGCATAAATACTGAATGAAGGGAAACTTTTCCTAAAACATCTCATAGCCTCCTATCCATAGGTGTGGCACAGTACACACCCATGCACAAGTCTCTACATGATATGACTTTCAGACTTCCTAGGACTTGGTTGAACCTTAGTCTATGATACAGAGTTTGTAACACCCCAAGTCTATACCCTGGATGTTAAACGGTGCTAGCGACCTCAAAGAACCACCTGCCAACCCATGACTGGTACCTGCTACTATCACTATATAATAATAATATAGTAATAGTAACCTATCTGAAATAAATGCAAAAGTGAGGCTATAAATACCATAAGTTTCATAACTAAAAACAAATATTGAATATTGGTAACTGAATACTAAAACAAATGCTTGAAATACTCTAGTCTGAATGCCTCTAACTATCTAAATTATAAAGTTGATGGGATAAGCCTCCAACTAACTCCAACTACTGAAAACTATACTAAAATACTGAAATAATACTTTGTCCTTAAATTATGAGGACTCACCACTAAGTGTGTTGTTGATAGGCTGGGCGGCTAAGTACGGTCAAGTACCTGTGCATCTGAACGTATGAAATAAGACATCATAGCGCAAAAGAAAGGTATGCATTAGAACTTTGAATGTACTATTATTATACGTGAGGTAGGCTTAAATGCATGGGTTTATTTACATGAACAATAACTAACTGAGTAACATAAACCTAAATGCATGTGAGAATATGCATGAATACATAAATTGTAACTTAGATCATGTTAACACTGGTTACTGAGTTCTTAATACATGTTAACTAATATTTGAGTTTACTAATACTGTAATACTTATAATTGAGTTTATTTTTGATAAACCTGATTAATAACTGGGTGACAATTTTTGATAGTCTTGATTGTGTAGAACTAAACTGAGATATATACTGAGTTGGGTGAAAGTAGCTGACAGTGTAGATTCTATAGAATTGAACTGAGTTCTATACTGATACTGAAACTAAATCTAAAATTATAAGAAGTAATAATCTAACCAACATGCCCCTCTCAAAATGGATTGGGGATGCCACGGGCAAAGATTAGTTATGAGTTAACCCTCTCTGAAATCTCTTTCATCCACCTTTGCTAGTAGGAAAACTCGTATAAGATGTATCAACCCTAGTTTCTTAGAAAGATATCTCAACCTACACTAGCTACGAAGTTCTATAATATAGGGATTGCTAATAATAGTCAAACCCTATGCTGGCAGGTATGCCCTCATCCCTAGGTTTGCTCGGTGCTAAATCTTATTCCTACCTAAATAGAACCTAAATTGATTTCTAGTCCATACTAGGCTTGATTGAACTATTACTGATTGTACTATATAACTGAACTGATGTGATGCGCCGGACAAATTTTTCGTTAAGATCTTGGATGAAAATGTGTTAAATTCTGTTCTATATCATGATTAATAAATTTTCTATGTGGAATTTCTTGATATACAACCCATCATCGCATAGAGCATCAAATAACCTTCTCAACGATATGTGGATCTTCAAAAATGGACACTCGAGCGATAAGTTATGATCATTCCAATCTTACCATGAATAGTAGTGAACTGTAAATGTGCAGGAAAAAAATACTGAGGCCTGGCGAATTTTAGGGTCAACTTCAAACGATCATAACTTCATGTACATAATGATCTAGGTAAGCTACTATATATCAACAGAAAGCTATGAAATTCTTCTTTCCAATGAAATTAGTTTCATCTAATTTGGGCATCGAAGGAAAAAAGTTATGGTCTATCTACTTTATACTATCAAAACAGTCCACCATAGGATAGATTTGACATTATTTGATTTTTAAGGGTATTTTGGTCATTTCTACTCCAATCCATCATGGTAAACCATGGATTTAACTCCTTTAAGAGCATTAAATAGCTCAGTTTTCTCCAAAATTTCCTAAGCCTCAAACCCA
>NW_025853998.1:0-1556 GCF_002878395.1 Capsicum annuum | reverse complement strand
TCAGTTTACCTCTCTCAATTTTGAAAATCTTTCCAGAAGGGTCTCGGTACCCAAATTCGTTTAAGTTCTGCTTTCAATCCGCAAACAGATGGTCAGGCTGAGTGGACCATTTAGAATTTAGAATATATGTTAAGGGCTTGTGTTCTTGATTTTAAAGATAGTTGGGATGAGAACTTAGCATTAATCGTGTTTGCTTAAAATAACAGTTTTCATGCTACTATTAGAATGGCCCCATTTGAAGCTTTGTATGGTAGATGGTGTAGATCACCTATTGGTTGGTTTGAAGTTGGTGAGGCTACTGCGACTAGACCAAATGCGGTGTTCGAGGCCATGGAGAAGGTTAAGTTAATTTGGGAAAGGTTAAAAACCGCCGAAAGTCGTCAAAAATCATACGCAGATGTAAGGAGGAAAGACCTTGAATTTGACATTAGTGATTTTGTGTACTTGAAAGTTTCACCCATGAAAGGGGTGAAGAGATTTGGGAAGAAAGGGAAACTAAGTCCCCGTTACATTGGTCCCTATAAGATTATGTTTTGCATTGGGAAGGTAGCGTATAAGGTTGAATTGCCCGCGGAGGTATCTAACGTCCATCCGATTTTCCATGTATCTATGATTAAGAAGTCTATTGGTGATTCTGTTGTGATTGATCCTTCTGAAAGCTCGGGTATTCAAGATAGTCTTTCATATGAAGAGATTCTGGTTAAGGTTTTTGACTTTCAAGTTCGTAGGCTAAGAAACAAGGAAGTTCCTTTGGTTAAAGTGCTTTTACGAAATCAATCTGTGGAGAGTGCTACTTGGGAAGCCGAAGCGGATATGCGTGCCAAATATCCCCACCTCTTTCCTATGAATCTTGAGCATGTCAAAGGTATCATTCTCTTTTGATTTAATCCTTATTGCTATGTTTATCATGGCTTGTGTGTTTTCTACGATATCCAAAAAACTCTAGAATGGAGTATATGTTTGGGCAAGATGATTTTTCTCAATATACTCATTTTCCTAGTATTTTTGACATACCTATCAGCATTTGAGGATGAATGTTTCCAAAGGGGAGATGATGTGATGCTCCGAAAAAAATTTCTATTAAGATCTCAGACGAAAATGTATTGAATTCTGTTCTTTATCGTGATTAATAATTTTTCTGTGTGGAATTTCTAGATATGTGACCCGTCATTGCGTAGAGAATCGAATAAGCTTTCCAATGATATGTGGATCATCCAAAACGTACACTCGAGCGATGAGTTATGATAATTCCGATCTAACCGTGAATAGTGGTGAACAGTAAATGTGCAAGAAAAAAATATTGAGGCCAGGTGAATTTTAGGGTCAACTTGAAACTATCATAACTCATTGTACATAATGATCTGGGTGATCTACTATATATCATCAGAAAGATCTGAAAGTCCTCTTTCCAATTAAATTGGTTTCATCCAATTTGGCCATCGGAGCAAAACGTTATGGTCGATCTACTTCAGCCTATCAAAACAGTCCACCAAACGACAGATTTGACATTATTTTATTTTTAAGGGTATTTTGGTCATTCCCACTCCAATCCATTC
>NW_025853997.1:0-2199 GCF_002878395.1 Capsicum annuum | reverse complement strand
CAAGGCTTAACAAATTAAATCATCATACTCTCATAATCAAATACTTTTTGGATATAATTCCATCTCAACATCATACACATATCGGATGACATAATCCCATAGCTCATGGACAATAATATAAGATATAAAACCATATTTCCAATTTATGGTAAAACATGTAAAATCTCATGTCAATGTAATTCAACAAAAATACCAGGCACAAGATCGAAAGAATAATCTTGTTGAAAACCCCACATACCTAAAATGGAAGATGAATATGAACTTTCGACTCTGGAACTTTATTCATGAAAATAAATGGTTCTTCTCAAAGCCCTTAACATGATCAACTCGAATCCCAAATCAATTTGAAATTTCTACGATTCAATCAAGAGACATACAAGGATAAAATTTGGAGTAGTAGGGTTGGGGTTTGAGCCTTAGGAAATTTTGGAGAAAAATAAGATATTGAATGCGCTTAATGGACTTAAATCCATGTTTTACCCGGATGGATTGGAGTGGGAATAACCAAAATACCCTTAAAAATCAAATAATGTCAAATCTGTCCTTTGGTGGACTGTTTTGATAAGCTGAAGTAGATCGAACATAACCTTGTGCTGCAATGGCCAAATTGGATGAAACCAATTTCATTGGAAAGAGAACTTTTAGAGATTTTTGTTGATATATAGTAGCTCACCCAGATAATTATGTACAAGGAGTTATAGTCATTTGAAGTTGACCCTAAAATTCACCTGTCCTCAGTATTTTTTTTCCTGCCCATTTACTGTTCACCACTATTCACGGTTAGATCAGAATGATCATAACTCATCACTTGAGTGTCCGTTTTGGATGATCCACATATCGTTGGAAATATTATTCAATGTTCTACGCGATGAAAGGTCGCATATCCAGAAATTCCACACAGAAAAATTATTAATCATGATAAAGAATAGATTTCAACATATTTTCGTTCGAGATCTTAATGGAAAATTTTTTCAGGCCATCACATGACACCCTTCTAACTGGGTTACAGGTTATGTCCCACCAGTTTTGTTTTGATGCAAGTCAGTTAGATGATTACCTCCCACAGTCTCATTTTTAGATCCAGTCTCAATAATAGAACTCAGCTCAGTTCTACAATTTTAGGATTTTCTGATGCAGTCTCTCAGCTCAGTTCGAAATTCAGCTAGTTCCATTAGAATCAAGACTGTCAGACACAGTCACCTAGTTAATCGTATATTAATTATACAAAATTCATGTTACCAGTATTCAGATTTTAGGACTGTTAGATGCAGTCAATCAGATCAGTTCTTCATAATAAGAACTGTCAAAAATAGTCATTCCTTTATCTGTAATATGACATCAGTTCCTCAGTACTCAATAGACTTAGTCTTTTCGTATCCCAGTATTAGTACCCAGATATCAATAAATCCACGTTATCAGAATTCATGAGTCAGTGTTATCACGATCTCAGATACAGTTACGTATTCATGCATGTATTCCCATATTTATGTTATTCAGTCAGTTAGTATTGTTCATGCATATGAACCATTGCATTTAGCTTACTTGCATACCAGTATATTCAATTATATTGACGCATTTGCGCTATGGTATTTTATACCATAGGTTCAGAAGCACATGCTCCAGAGTATTAGTAGCATTCTAATTTTAGCAATCAGAGTCAACAGTAAGTCCTCATCTTTCGAGGATGTTATTATTTGATTATTTCATTCTTTCAGTACTTAGTTTATTTTAGAATATGGGGTTAGTTGGGGGATTGTCCCATCAACTCTTTATTCAAACAATTCAGTTTTAGAGGCTTTCAGACTACAGCATATTCAGACAGTTATTTCAATTATTTTGGTATTGTTATACCATATTTTCAGTTATGTATCTGTATTGAACCTTATGGCCTTTCCATTCATGTTTTCGCATTTATGATATTACCATTATTATTCAGGGTTCAGTTACAGATATCATTCATGGGTTAGCTTATGGTCCTTCAAGAGTATGAGCATTGTGTAGTGTTCCAGGTACCAGATTTAGAGAGTTACAAGAAGGATTTAACACCAAGTGAGAGTAGGGATGATGGCTTCCCCATCAGATAGGTAGAGTCGTTAGTAGCAGCCTTGTATTCCAGAACTGCATAGCCAGCACAAGATGAGGGGTCACCCGTTAGATTAAGGCTTGGCTACCTCTCAGGGGTCACCCATCTTGACTTTC
>NW_025853996.1:0-1671 GCF_002878395.1 Capsicum annuum | reverse complement strand
GCTAACGTAGTTTTATAATAAACACGTAAAGATTCCAACTTGGGAATTGTACAATAAGATAAACATGGTTACAAAGCACCCATAATATAAACATCATGATTTATAATTTGAAATAGGGTTCTTGAGCTTTATGGATAAAAGGAATCCATAAATCAACACTATGCATAACTTGGATGGAAGATTCCTGAAAACAAATAGTGAAATTCTTAAAATTGGATCCTCAACTAGAAACTCTAAGCTTGTTCTTGATGGATTTAAGAGAGAAACCACCATAATTTAGGTGAAATAGGGTTGAATTACATGTTTGTGACTTATATAGGGGTGGGAAATTGACCCTTTTACCCTTGAGGATGCGGTCATTTAATGACTAAAAATTGGGTGCCGATGCTACAAGTGACGTAGCGCATTAATGGATGCGATGCGATACTCAATGTGTCGTACGATGATCGCGTCGAGCCTCAGAAGTTTTGGCTCTGGAAGCCAGCACAAATGTTGACCAACGTTATTGGCGGCGCGCTAAGATCGCATTGGTCCACTATTTTGGGACTCCAAACATGATCTAAACGTGTTCCAAAAAATCCGAAACTTGTCCAGGAACACCTATTGACCTTTATGATCATGAATTAATGAAAATATGAGCCATTAAAGGACATTAAGATAGAGATATAAGATTTCCAACTTTTGAAGGCCAAAATAGGCTAAGCCTGGGAACTTGGTTAAAATTTTCTAAGTTTGGGACCCCTTGACAAGCTTAAAGGACTGAATTAAGATCTGAAGTTTCGCGGGGTCTTACAATATCTCCCCCTTGAGAATATTTGTCCTCGACTAAGACTGAATGAGAGGGAAAAAGAGTTAAACTGACATACATACTAAACATGAGCAGCTGAAACATGATTCCATGACTGACATGACTGATAACTGAATACACCATACTGAGCATGCATATCTGATGCATGTGTAACTGATTCATTAATGCATGACTAAGTGTTCTGATGAACTTAGTTTCTCACAATGAGAATGCATATCTGATGCATGATTATATGACTGAACTGATACATAAATGTATGACTGAATATGCAATGGTATTTAATACCAGTTTATGATGGAATTTTGAACATGAACTGAATACCAAGTTGTTACTGAAATCTGAACATGAAACTTACAAGCTTAAGGAAAACTATTACCTTAAGCTAGATCTGGGTTAGCGGAGAAGAGGTGAGGGTACTTGGTTCGTATGTCTGCTTCTTCTTCCCAAGTAGCTCCCTTAACGGACTGATTCTGCCAAAGAACTTTGACTAGATGGACTTCTTTGTTCCTTAGTCTATGAGTCTGATAGTCAAGAATTTCGACTGGAATCTCTTTATAAGAGAGGCCTTTCTGAATATCTATGCTCTAAATAGGGACTACAACTGTTGGGTCACCTATACACTTCTTAAGAAAAGAGACATGGAAGACTGGATGAACTGAGGCAGATCTGAAGGCAATTTGACCTCATAAGCTACCTTGCCAAAGTGACTGAGAATTTTGAAGGGACCGATATATTGGGGACTGAGCTTTCCCTTCTTGTCAAACTGCTTCACTCCCTTCATGGGAGAG
This sequence comes from Capsicum annuum, assembly GCF_002878395.1. Taxonomy (NCBI): domain Eukaryota; kingdom Viridiplantae; phylum Streptophyta; class Magnoliopsida; order Solanales; family Solanaceae; genus Capsicum; species Capsicum annuum. The sequence continues at coordinate 75 of NW_025853996.1, read as the reverse complement.
ATCTTTAGATAAACATAATCACCAATCTCGAACTTGAGATCCTTTCTGCGTACATCTGCATAAGACTTCTATCAG
>NW_025853995.1:0-1739 GCF_002878395.1 Capsicum annuum | reverse complement strand
TTCCTGAGTTCTATAACTGACTGAATTCTAGTGATCATGGCTTGACTAAGAGTATCGTAAAAACTGACTGGCTCTAGGCATACTGCTAAATTATCGGGTACAAGTACCCCCAGGACTCGATAGAATAAAACTGACAAGACACAACACTTCTTGACCATAGGGCTAAATTCCACAATTCATAATACCATAAGTTGGGGATTTCATGAAGCACATGATTATCATAATCTTATACATGAATGGGAAAGCATATAAACATGTCATAATTTCATCAACTAGTCTCATGAGCATCCCATAAAACATTTATAATGCACAACAATATCATAGAAGTCATTGTGATCATAAGGGTAAAGCATGCACTTATCATGTGGGTCACAATTGAGCTATGATGCATAATTTCTAGTCCCTTAGGCATTTTATCAAACACCTTGCATGCACAACTTAAGGCATAGGCATAATCATCAAATTATCACTTCAAAACTCCATGAATCGACTAAGCTTATAGATTTCAAGCCACACATTAACATAGTTTCATGAACGACACATAAAGATTCCAATTTGGGAATCATATCATCATAATCTCACGAACATAATCAACCCACAACAAAATATTCATAATACATGATTTAACACTTGATTCTTGAACTTCATGGATGGAAGGAATCCATGAATTAACACTATGCATACTTAGTTCTTGATTCTACGAAGTTTGACGGTGGAATTTTCTCAAATTTGAAAACCCTAAACTTGTTCTTAAGGAAAATTGAGAGAAACTAGTATATGTTGGGTGAAAAATGACTGAATTACGTGTTATTGGGTTTATATAGAGGTGGGAAATTGACCCTTTTGCCCTTAAAATGCGACATTTAATGACTGAAATTGGGCATCGACGCGATACCCGACGCATCGCGCCATGATCGCGCCAAGCCTCAGTAGTTTCACTGGCAGTCCTTGCAACAATGTTAACCAACGCGATGGGCGACGCGGCGCGCCAAGATCGCGTTGGTCCACTGTTTTGGGACACCAAACGTGGTCTAATCGAGGTCCAAAAAATCTAAAACTTGTCCAAGAACACCTATTGACCTCTTTGATCATGAATTAACAAACATACGGACCATTAAAGGACATTAAGGTGGCGAAATGAGATTGGCAATTTTCGAAGGCTAAAAATAAGCTAAGTCTGGGAACTTAGCTAGAGTTTTCTAAGTCTAGGACCCCTTGACAAGCATAAAGGACTGAATTAAGCTTAGAAATTTGGCCTTACACTTAAAGACCCTATTACCCCTCAAAAAAAATTTCGCATCCTTTCCAACATATATATTGAGGGTATTATGCAAAAGAAAAAAATAGAAATTATGTAATTCATGTTTTTTTAATAAATCGAACCAAACACTGTATAAGAAAAATACAAGCATAACTAATGCAAGCATAACTAACACAAGCATCACTAATACAAGCATTACTAATACACCATATTTTGCACTATTCTTATACACTCTACCAAACGACCCCTAAGTGTTACCCTTTCTTATGTCAATGCATACAATTGATATTTCTATAGCCACACTTTTAAAGTGTAGTAACATTGTATAAATAGAAAATAATGATTTTTATTTGCATAGATGTATTTGTGATCTGAAAAATCAAATCATCTAATAGATACACCAAATTATCTAATAAATATTCAAATATATAGATCACTTGCAACAAACTTCAAAAAAAAATAATGTATTAAAAATGTA
>NW_025853994.1:0-3676 GCF_002878395.1 Capsicum annuum | reverse complement strand
AAAATGAGATATATCTGATCTGATAGAAAAAATTTAAAGGAACAAATTAATAATATAGTCCATTATACATATAGATGGTCATCATTTACCACCAAAGGATGTGGTGCAATGGATGAGGCTGCTCCCCCCTTAACCAGAGGTTTCGTGTTCGAGTCCTGAGTATGAAAAAATCTTTGGTAGAGAGCGTTTCCCCTGAATGAGCCTTACGCAGTGCGAATCCGAATTAGTCGAGCTCCAATATAGGTACAGAATACCGGATGAAAACCCCCCAAAAAAAGATAATCATTTTCCTCCTGAAAACACAAACAACAGATCATGCATTCAATTATATGTGATTGCTCCTTTTATCTTAACCTATTTACAACTTAAACTAACTAAAGTTTGGTGCGAATTAGGATATAATTAAATTTCATCTTTTAAAAAATAAAATTTATATATTTTAAAAATATTATAAGTTAAAATAATTAATAATTCGTCTGAACACTTATGATTTTTTTAATTACTGAAGTTAATGAAAACAAATAAGTCGTATGTACGTATATTATTTATAGAAAAAATTACATAACTCAACACCTTAACTTTTCTTTATTACTTTAAATACCATCCTATTAAACATATTACAATAATCCCTTCTTATAGTAAACACACGCGGTTAAACTGATACATTACCACCTACAGCTCAACACAATACCCAACTACTGTTTTGTAGCCTAAAATCACGGTAATAGTGGCGAAGGTTATGCAAAAATCTGATCTTGAAGCAGCAACCGTTATCCTCCACTACAATTACTCCATTAACTTAATTATTCAAACTTAATTGTAGGTTAGTTTGTTTCCAATTGATGATTTTGTTTATTAGTTTAGAAATTGAAGAAATGCATTTTCAATTTTATGTTCTTTAAACATTATAACAACATTAATGGAGTGAGGACCCTCTTTTAGTTTGGGGCTTACTCAATTTTAGTCAACTTTTAATGAAATTGATATACCTGAGTTTGTTCCTGATAACTTCGATTATAAAGACGTTGATTTTTGTAAAAATAGATTTAAGTATCGGAACGATCCTACAGTCATGAAGAAGTTACGGGATGTTGCTAGTGCTAAAGGGAAGAAGCTTGCTACTGCTATTTTAAAGGGAAGAAGAAAGAAAGTTGTGAAAAGAGACTCATTACCAAAGGTATGTTATTTATGTATTTGATAGATGAATTTTTCCAAAACAAGTTATTGTTATTTATCATAATATAAAATTTAACAAATGTTAATGTTAACCATTAGTCTGTTACATAATCATGGGGATACTGTCTGTGCATGCCTTATGATACATCAAAAAAATTTTAAGTATGATACATGAGTAAGAATTATATCATGATGTCTGATACATACGTTATAATTATGTATCATAATACAATATGTAATAATTGTTAAAGCTAATCTTTAATCTGATAAATAACCATGTACATAAGGTTAATGTGTGATGTCTAATATACATACGTTAAGTTATGTATCATAATACAATATGTAACAATTGTTAAAGCTAATCTTTAATCCGATACATAACAATGTACATAAGCTCAGTGCGTGCGTTATGACACATCACTGTGTGATCAAAACTATTCCACATCATCCACTGAGGTTTGGTATTCCATGCAACCGTAACTTTGCAATCGATGTTGAGCACTTTGTGGGTAAAAAAGTGCTCAATATATTTAAGGAGACATATTTTGGTGTGTTTGTTGATATTCCCAAATCAAATGTTCAAGGTCAAATAATCAAATGCTTGTTGATGCTTGAGTTTAAACAAGATAACCCAAGTGAATTCCATGTATATGTCAAGGGAACAGTTCTGAATTTTTTTATATTTGAATTTGCTCTCATTTGTGGTTTGAATTACACCGCAAACATTGAGGAGTTTGAGTATCCGACTTCAGATGGCTCTGTGTTATTGACAAAGTATTTTTCAGAGACAAAATAAAAATCTTCGAAAAAAAATGATTGAACGGTATAAGATGAAATTTTTTGACAATATTCAGGATGCATTGCAGATGGCCATATTATTTTTCATTCATACGTATTTGTTAACTGAATCTGATGATGTAACTGTTAGATTTTTAGAATTCAAGATGGTAGAGGATGGTCAATATGAACATTATCCGTGGGAAAAGATTACTTTCAACAAGTTGATGAACTCGTTGAGACAGGACTTCTTCATTGAAAAATAGCTTTATCGTTTAGGAGGAATGCCACATGTTCTCAACGTCTGGATCTACGAATGTTGTTCTGAAGTAGATAAAGACATTGCTTGCCGTATTGTTAACCGTATCTCGAGGATATGTAACGAATTTGTTGTTTGAACAAAGCCTAAATTCGAAAAGTTCATGAATGGAATGTTTAACAAGGTAATTTCTAGTTATTTTCAATAGTCTTTTGTATTTTATGTTGCATACATAAAAAAAAATTTATGTTTCCATTATATATCTTCTAGTAAATATATGTTGAAGCATGTAACTCATTCATACTGTAATATATTTGTTGATCAGACATCTTCTATATCAATTCTTGCATCAAAATAATTTTTTTCACTGTTATATGATTCATTACAGTACTCGTATGATACATTCTGATACGTAACTGTACAGTTTATGATATATTACTAGATGTTATGTAGAATATTGATACATTATTTCTCTTATATTCATGAAACTGAAGTTATTATGTTTTTTAATCTTAATTATAGTATATTTATACCAACATAAGTTCTGCGGTTGATGAGCTGAACTGTCTTTAATTGCCAAATCATGCTGGTATGAATTTGAAAGATTCTGTCAATTCACTTTACCATCCACATCTTGTAGACATTAGCAAAAAGTTGATCATAAAACAATATTGACAGCTGATTCATTACCTTCGAACGATTTTGATGATTTTACTACCCCACCACCGATCGAAATGGTAACTAAGTTAAAGGCTAGGTCTGATAGATCATTGGCACCGCCTTAAAAAAAAAAGAAAGACAGATGTTGAGAAAAAAAAATTGATGATAGATCAAGAAAAGATTAAAGCTCACTCTTCTGTTAAAGAAGTTAGTGTATCACCTTCTGGCATATCAAAATCAATTGCTGGCCCAATCAATGAAGAAGCTCGACATGAACCATCTCTGATGGACTTCGACGAACCGACACCACCAGCAGAACAGACACCACCAGCTATCACACATATGCGTGAGTTTACACAGAAAATTAGTGTGTCTGGAGGAACAAATCATGAGCAAGTTTTGCTTAAAGTTGATATGAATGCAATTGAATCATTTGTCAAGACATATGTAAGTGCAACATGAATTTTTATTTTTAAAATTGACTATCTTGACATATCTAATTTACTTTGTTAAACTTATGCAGGTTGACAAAAGATTTGATCGTATTGAAGCATTAATGAAAAAACATCATGAAGAAATGAAAAAACAACATGAAAAGATGATGTCAGCTGTGAAAGAGAAGCATGATGCTCCTCAAATAGTATTTTTTAATATAATCACCTTAAATTTTAGTAAATTTTATATATATTTATCTTATTAAAAATTATATGTTTTTTAGGTTGTTATTGACATCGTCGGTTCTAACAGAGATGTGAAAAAGAATGAGACAGATGGTGATGAATTGAAAACTCCGAAAGAACAATC
>NW_025853993.1:0-2833 GCF_002878395.1 Capsicum annuum | reverse complement strand
CTCCTTATATAGCAGTCAACTTTGGAGTCAGTCCCAAAATTCTAGCAGAGTCCTTTTCATTCTCTACCCCAGTGGGTGAAACCATCATAGCCCGGCTGGTATATAGGAACTACCCAATTATAATATCTCAGAAAGTCACCTCAGCAAACTTAGTCAAATTAGAGATGACTGATTTTGATGTTATTCTAGACATGGATAACTTCATTCCTGCTATGCCATAGTCGAATGCAGAAATAGAATAGTCTAGTTTCAGTTTTTGAATGAACCCATCCTAGAGTGGAAGGGTAGTGTACCTATTTTTAAAGGTCAGCTTGTTTCCTACCTTCGAGCATGGAAAATAATATCTAAAGGATGTGTCTATCATCTTGTTCGAGTTAAGGACACTAGTTTTGAAACTCCCATTCTTGAATCAGTCCTAGTAGTAAATGAATATTCAGATGTCTTTCCCGAAGATCTTCCAGGAATTCCTCTCGAAAGTGAAATAGACTTCGGTATTGATTTTCTTCCAGATACTCAGCCTATCTCTATTCCACTATACAGAATGGCATCAGCAAAACTTAAAGAACTGAAAGAACAATTGAAGGATCTCTTAGATAAGGGATTCATCAAGCCCAGCATTTCCCCGTGGGGTGCTCTAGTATTATTCGTGCGTAAGAAAGACAATTCTCTTAGGATGTATGTAGACTACCATCAACTTAATAAGGTCACGGTCAAGAACAATTATCCTCATCCCAGAATCGATGACTTATTTGATCAACTTCAGGGTGCTAGTTATTTCTCTAAGATAGACCTCAGATCCGGCTATCATCAGCTCAAAGTTAGAGAATGTGACATTTTGAAAAGAGCTTTCCATACTCGGTATGGTCATTTTAAATTCTTAGTTATGTCCTTTGGTCTTACCAATGCCCAACAGTTTTTATGGACTTGATGAACCGTGTGTTCAAGCAGTACTTGGACATGTTCATCATATTCTTCATAGATGATATTTTGGTCCATTTCCGCAGTGAGCGTAATCATGCAGACCGTCTCAGAACAGTACTTCAGACTCTCAGAGATCATCAACTATTTGCCAAATTCAGTAAGTGCAAGTTTTGTCTATGGTCAGTAGCATTCCTTGGTCATATAATTTTTGGTGATTGCATTAGAGTAATCCTCAAAAGACCAAAGTAGTAAGAAACTGGCCTCGCCCTATCTCTCTATCAGATATTAGAAGTTTCTTGGGTTTGGCTGGCTGTTATAGACGGTTTACTGAGGGATTTTCTTCTATTACATCCCCTATGTCCAGATTGACTCAGAACAAAATCAAGTTTCAATGGTTAGATCCTTGTTAGGGTTGTCTCTGTATTCCAGGTATAGATGACTTAAGGCAGAAAATTCTTGGAGAAGTGCATGGTCCGGTCTAATCTATTCATCTAGGGGCCACACAAATCTATTGGTGGAGTGGGATGAAGAGAGACATTATAGAGTTTATGGTTAAGTGCTCTACATGGTAGCAAGTTGAGATAGAGCATCAGAAGCCTAGTAGGTCCATGCAGGAGTTCAGTATTCCTAATTGGAAGTGAGAAGTTGTGAACATAGACTTCGTGATGGGTTTGCCTCGAACTCATCATCAGCATGATTCAGTCTGGGTCATTTTAGACAGGATAACCAAATCAACTCATTTTCTTCCAGTTCATACCTCTTATTCAGCTGAGGATTATGGAAAACTCTACATCAAGGAGTTGGTCAGATTGTACGGTGTTCCATTTTCCATTATCTCAGATAGAGGTACCCAGTTCACCTCTCATTTCTAGAAAGCATTCTAAAAGAGTTTTGATACCTAAGTTCATCTTAGTACAACCTTTCATCCTCAAACAGATGGTCAAGTAAAAAAGACTATTCAGACGTTAGAAAATATGCTAAGGGCGTGTGCAATCGATTTCAAGGAAAGTTGGGATGACCATTTACCTTTGATTGAGTTTGCATACAATAACAACTTTTATTCCATTTTTCAAATGGATCCATTCGATGCTCTGTACAGTAGGAGATGTATATATCCAATTGGTTGGTTCAAAGTTAGTGAGGCCTCAGTCATAGGTCCTGACATGGTATTCAATGCCTTAGAAAAAGTCCAGTTGATTAGAGAAAGACTCTGGGCTGGTTAAAGCCGACAGAAGTCTTATGCAGATATTCAGAGAAAAGATCTCGAGTTTGAGATTGGTGATCATGTCTATCTAAAGATCTCTCCCATGAAGGTAGTGAAGAGATTCGGCAAGAAGGAAAAGCTCAGTCCCCGATATGTTGGTCCCTTCAAGATTCTCAATCTCTTTGGCAATCCTATGAGCTTTAATTGCCTTTAGATCTAGCCTCACTTCATCCAGTCTTTCATGTCTCTTTGCTCAAGTAATGCATAGGTGACCCATCAGTTGTAGTCCCTATTCAGAGCATTGATATTCAAAACACTCTCTCTTATAAAGAGATTCCAGTCGAAATCTTAGACTATCAGACTCGTAGATTGAGGAACAAAGGGGTCCCTCTAGTTAAGGTTCTTTGGTGAAATCAGTTTGTTGAGGGAGATACTTTGGAAGCAGAAGCAGACATGTGTACCAAGTATCCTCACCTCTTCTCCGCCAACTCAGACCAAGCTCAAGGTAATAGTTCTGCTTAAGCTTACTCAGTTTCATGTTCTGTGTTCATCACGAACTTGGTATTTAGTTTCACATTCATGTTCCCATTATAAACTTGATATCAAGTACCATTGGTTATTCATTCATGCACTCATGTATCAGTTCAGATATGTAATTATGCATCAGACATTTATTCTCATTGTGAGAAACTTAGTTCTTCAGAACAC
>NW_025853992.1:0-2854 GCF_002878395.1 Capsicum annuum | reverse complement strand
AAATAATAGCAAAAGATACTAAAGCATGAAAGACATAGCATGAAGGCTTTTATTAAATTAACCACTCTTATAGGCATTTTAGCAAACACTTATAGTTCATAGTTCATTCAAAACATGGGAATATCATAGAACTTATAGTAATAGCATGAATTCAAAATGAATAGTATCAAATCATGATTTAAATCAATGAATGATAACATTAAAACATGGAGAATTGAATAACAACAATAACTTCATTGAAACATGGTCCAAAATCATAGTTCATGGAAATTCATGGGTGAAATCATAATTTAAAATCATAGATCTTGAAAAGTTGATAACTTTTGTAATTAAAGTGGGTACTCGGACTCCGTTGTGAAAGGAAACCATGAATGAACATTTAACATACCTTAATTTCTTAAAGTTCTTGGTGAATTCTTGAAGATTGGCCTTGAATTAGAGAGCTAGGATTTCTTGTTCTTGAAAAGGGGATCTTTAATTTGAGGATGAATTGAATAATGAATAGTTAAAAATGTTTTTAGGGATTAAATCCCGTATCTGGATAGATTAAATTGATAGGAAAATACTGTTTTAACCTTGGGTGAAACTTTTAATTTTTATCAAATTTTTTTGAAACTGGCACCTGGCACGACGTACCACTATCGCGCCAAGCCACTGAAAATTGACAACTAGGAAACTGAGCGACGGCACGACGTGAAGCTATCATGTTGCCACTTTATTTGTGACCAGGAAGCTTGGCACGATGAGGTGACATCGCGGAGCTTCACTGGAAAAGGACAATTATGATTTGGAAGTCCTCCACGATGCGGTGTAATCGCGGAGTCACATTGAAAATTGACAAGCGTCATTTTGGCTTAAGGCGTGGCGCGTCACTGACTGAAATGACAGGGTTTTACGACTGAAATATAACATCCGTCTATCAAATTTGGGTGAATTTTATATCGTTGGAAAGCTAATTGAATTTCCTACGTAATGGCTGACTCTAAAGTAAAAATTAATAAGTGTTTCAAAAATTTATATATAGATACTCATGTATTAGGACTTAGATTATACTAGGAAAATACGGGGTATTACAATATCTCCACCTTGAGATCATTCATCCTCGAATAAGACTGGTTACGCTGAGGAAAATTAATGGAATGAGCTTACATACTAAACATGCATATCTGATGCATGGAACGCATGACTGAACTGACTCATGAATGCACGGCTGACATGAACATGATGTGCAACTGAAACTGAGCATGATAGGGAGAAATTTTAAGAATATTAGTACCTTAAACCAAATCTGAATTCTCGTAAAAAAGATAAGGGTACTTAGCCCTCATATCTGCTTCTGCTTCCCAAGTGGCTCCCTTAACGGACTGATTCTGCCAAAGAACTTTGACCAATGGAACTTCTTTGTTCCTTATTCAATGAACTTGATGATCAAGAATTTTAACTGGAACTTCCTCATAGGAAATACTGTTCTAAATATCTACACTTTCTAAGGAAACAACCATAGTTGGATCACCAATACACTTTTTCAATAATGAGACATGGAATACTGGGTGTACTGAGGCTAGATCTAAAGGCAACTCAATATCGTAAGCTACCTTTTCGAAATGATTGAGGATTCTGAAGGGACCGACATATTGGGGATTGAGCTTCCCTTTTTTGTTGAATCTCTTCACTCCCTTCATGGGAGAGAAATTCAAGTACACAAAATCCCCGACCTCAAACTTAAGATCCTTTCTCCTCACATTTACATATAATTTTTGTCGGCTCTGGGAAGCCTCAAGCCTTTCTCTGATCAACTGCACCTTCTCTAGCACATCAAATACTAAGTCAGGCCCTATTACTGCGGCCTCACCTACTTTAAACCAACCAATTGGAGATCTACATCTCCTATCATAGAGAGCCTTAAATGGAGCCATACGGATACTGGAATGATAGTTGTTATTGTATGTGAACTCAATCAAAGACAAGTGGTCATCCCAACTACCTTTAAAATCAACTGTGCATGCTCTCAGCATATCTTTTAGAGTCTGGATGGTCCTTTCTGCTTATCCATCTTTCTGAGAAGAAAGGTTGTACTGAGGTGGACTTGGGTACTAAGACCCTTTTGGAATGATTTCCAGAAATAAGAGGTAAACTGGATATCTCTATCTGAGATGATAGATAAGGGAACACCGTGCAACCTAACCAACTCTTTGAGATAGAGTTTGGCATAGCTGTCGCCTGAATAGGAGGTATAGACTGGAAAGAAATGAGTTGATTTGGTCATATTGTCTACGATAACCCAAATAGAGTCATGCTAATGATAGGTACGAGGAAAATCTGTCACAAAATCCATGTTCACTTTCTCCCATTTCCACATGGGAATACTAAACTCCTGCATGGACCCACTAGGCTTCTGGTGCTCAATCTTAACTTACTGACATATAGAGCACTTAGCAACAAACTTGCAATATCTATCTTTATCCCACTCCACCAATAGATCTCCCACAAATTTTGGTACATCTTAGTGGCCCCTGGATAAATAGAGTAACGCGCACCATACGTTTCTGCAAGAATTCATTGCCTCAAACCATCTATACCAGGCACACACAATCTACCCTAACAATATATATAATGCCCCGTGAAGCTTCTAAGCTTAAATCAGACCTTCAAGCTTGTCAAGGGGTCCCAGACTTAGAAAATTCTAACCAAGTTCCCAAACTTAGCCTATTTTGGCCTTTGAAAGTTGGCAATCTCATCTCGCCATCTTAATGTCCTTTAATAGTCTGTATTTTCATTAATTCATGATCAGGAAGGTCAATAGGTATTCCTGGACAAGTTTTGGATTTTTCGGAACATGTTTAGATCATGTTCG
>NW_025853991.1:0-1055 GCF_002878395.1 Capsicum annuum | reverse complement strand
CACCACTATCTTAACATTAAGGAGAGGTCACTGAAAGGTTAGAAGATGAGTACCTGAAGCATGAAAGAATACTACGCATAACTTTAACACTTAAATAAGGCCTAACGGATAGAGTACCATCGACATGAATTCATTATAGAGATCTAAATTGGATACATACATGACATAATCTGAATTTTTCTGATCATTAAGTGTGTAGCATGAGTACCTGGGCTGAACATTCTATAATGCATGAGTACATGAGTCATGAGCTACATGATTTTATAAATGCATGGAATGTGATTTGTACTACTGAGTGAACTGGTACTCCTTATACTAGGAACTAGAAACGTACATCATTAAATAAAAAGTGCATGAATATGAGCTATGATCATGGAGGTGACATATAACGCATAAGTAGATGTATTAATGACTGAAGTACAAAAATTTGCACTGAGATAAGAGTGGGTCAGGCATCTTCCTCCCCTACTGATGTTCTAGAAAACACTGGCATCACTATTAGAATCTAAGAGCCTAATTTGGTTGCTTATTCTATCATCTCCCTCTTAGCTTTAAGCCATCATTCCAAGTTTGTGGACCCATTTAATAAAATCTAAACTGATCTACAACAACTTTACTCTAGAGTCCGAGATATAACCATACACATAGATACAAACTCATCCCGAAACACTACACCTAAAAATGTAAAATCCACTGCTAATACTTCCTTCTGATATATCAATTTTAAATTTGTATAGAAGTAATAGTCATCGTATGATAACTTAAGAACTGACTAACTTAAAATTTTTAGGAGTATCACCATACCCTGAGTTCACACCATCTAGAATTTGAACTCTTCCATCTATTATCTAAATCATCCAAGATTCAAGCTTAGATTCTAACATTTAACATGGATATCCTCAAAACTTTAATAAACCTTACTAACTTCCTTCATAGACTACTAATATCACATCTCTAAACTTATATTTTCCCTTAAACCATAAGAATTACCATTACACCAAAATACCTAACATCACGACCAATAACCCATAACTTAGCTCGTAAGAACATAATAT
>NW_025853990.1:0-3593 GCF_002878395.1 Capsicum annuum | reverse complement strand
AGATTTACTGGGATTACTGAGCTTACTGAATTTTTCCTGAGTCACATAACTAGCTGAATTCTACTGAACTAAGCTTGACTGAAGATATCATGAAAACATTACACTGGCTCTAGGTACATAGCTAAATTATCGGGTATTAAATTCCCCCAGAACTCGATATCATAAAAGTAATTCATGGCATAAATTCAAAAACAGAATAATGGCTACACACATATCCATAATCCATTGACTGAGACATTTCATCAAACACTTGACATGCATAAACTTGTATATGAAAGGGGGATTTCATATTATCATACTAGTATGACACTTTTCCTTCCCATAGGCATTTAATCAAACACATAGTGAGCATAGTATATGTAGACTACATTGTACCACAAGTAAACATCATGATTCAATTCTAGTTTCACAATTCAAGGGCTTAAAATATGGGTTCACATGAATCTACACATATAATAACTAATTCCACATAAAATTTATCACCAAACATGGATTAGAATTTAATTGGTCATTATCAACATGAACAAAACAAACCCAACATAGAATTCATAAAAATCCATATACTTGAGCTTTGAAAAGAGACTCTTGGGCTTCATGGACGAAAGGAGTCCATGAATGAACACTATCCATACCTGAGTTAATGAATCTGGAAGGATTGATGGAGAGTTCTTGTGATTTGGTCCTTGAATTTGAGAGCTGGGATTCTTGTTCTTGAGAGAGAACAACTCAATTTGGGAAAAATAGAGTGAATAATGATATCCTTAGGTCATGTAGGGTTAAATTTCGTGTTTAGGGATGAACTAAAATCATGGAAAAAGACCCATTCAACCCTGGACGTGTCTTTTTTTTTTTAATTTTTGTGAAAAATTTCCCGACCTGGACCCCTGGCGCGATGCGGCGCTATCACACCGTGTCACTGGAATTTGACAACTGGGAAATTGGACGATGGCGCAATGCGGGGATATCGTGGAGCTCCACTGGATTTTGACAATTGGGATTTGAGAGTCCTCCCCACTGTGGTGAAATTGCGGAGTTGTACTGGAAATTGACGAATGTCATTTTAGCTTATGGCGTGATGCGCCACTGACTGAGATGATGGTGTTTTACAACTGAAACTTGAATTAGTCATAACTTCTTACCCGGTTATCGAATTTAGGCGAATCTTATATCGATGGAAAGCTTATTGAATTTTCCATATGACAGAAAGTGAAAATCTTGAAAATACCACATCTATAAAACTGGATTCATCTTTAAAACAAGTCCTTGACATATTTAGGATGAATTTAATCTAAATAAAAATATGGGGTATTACACTATCTCCCCCTTGGGAATATTCATCCTCGAATGAGACTGTTTGAGATGGGAGAAACTATAAGCTGAAGTACATACTGATCATAACTAATTGAAACATGACTGACATTTTTTAGATTCATACAGAGCATGCATATCTGATGCATGATTTCATGACTGAGCTGATACATGAATGCATGACTGAGAGTACTGATAGGCTGATCACGCATATCTGATGCGTGAATACATGACTGAACTAACTCATGAATACATGACTGAGATTTCTACTAACTGAGTCTTCTCATAAGGAAAATGCATGTCTGATGCATGAACACATGACTAATCTGATATATGAACATATGATTGAATATGCAATGGTAAATGGATACCAACTTTTAAAATGGGAATTTGAGCATGAATCTATTTTGTAACTAAAATCTGAACGTGAAACTGAAAAGCTTAAGGAGAACTGTTACCTTGAGCTAAATCTGAGTTAGCGAAGAAAAGGTGAGGATACTTGGTACGCATGTCTACTTCTGCTTTCTAAGTAGCTCCCTCAACGGACTAATTTTGCCAAAGGACTTTGACTAGAGAGACTCCTTTGTTCCTCAGTCAGCTAGTCTGATAGTCAAGAATTTTGACTGGAACCTCCTAATAAGAGAGGTTGTTCTAAACATCTATGCTCCGAATAGGGACTACAACTGCTGGGTCACCTATACACTTCTTGAGCAAAGAGACATGGCTAGATCTGAAAGCAATTAGAGCTCATAAGCTACCTTGCCGAAGCAACTGAGAATTTTGAAGGGATCGATATATCGGGGACTGAGGTTTCCCTTCTTGCCAATCCTCTTCACTCCCTTCATGGGAGAGATCTTCAGATAAACATAGTCATCAATCTCAAACTCGAGATCTTTTCTACGTACATCTACATAAGACTTCTGTTAGCTCTGAGCAGCCCGGAGTGTTTCTCTGATTATCTAAACTTTTTCAAAGGCATCGAATACTAAGTCAGACCCTATAACTGAGGCCTCACTAACTTCAAACCAACCGACTGGAGATCTGCACCTCCTACCATAGAAAGCTTCGAATGGAGCCATCTTAATACTTAGAATGATAGATGTTGTTGTATGCAAACTCAATCAAAGGCAAGTGGTCATCCCAACTACCCTTGAAATCAATTCCATACGCTCGCAGTATATCTTCTAAAGTCTGAATGGTCCTTTCTGCTTGACCATCTGTCTGAGGATGGAAGGCTATATTTAGATGAACTTGGCAGCCAAGACCCTTTTGGAATGCTTTCCAAAAATAAAAGGTGAACTGGGTACCTCTCTCTAAGATAATGGACAACGGAACACCATGTAATATGACCAACTTCTTGATATGGAGTTTGGCGTAATCCTTGGATGAATAGGAGGTATGAACGGGAAGAAAATAAGCTAATTTGGTCATTCTATCTATAATGACCCAAACTGAATCATACTGATGACGAGTTTGAGGCAAACCCATCACAAAGTCCATGTTCACATCTTTGCACTTCCAAGTAGGAATATTAAACTCCTGTATTGACCCACTAGGCTTTTGATGCTCTATCTTAACCTGATGGCATGTAGAGCACTTAGCCCCAAACTCTGTAACATCTCTCTTTATCCCACTCCACCAATAGATCTCCCACAAGTCGCAGTACATCTTTGTGGCCCCAGGATGAATATAGAAGCGCGTACCATGTGCTTCTACAAGAATTCGCTACCTCAAGTCATCTACACCTAGAAAACATAAATGAACCGACAACGCAATACACCATGTCCCCCTTGGAGAAAGCCTCTACTTTCTGATCCTTGACTGACTCTTTTAACTTGACTAGACTGGGATCTCTATCTTGCTTTTCTTTCACCTCAGAAACTAGAGATGATTCTGAACTACTCTAAACCCATACATCACCCTCCTCTATATTGACTTAGCGAACACCTAGTCTGGCAAGCTGATGGACTTCCTGAGATAACTTCTTCTTATTGTCCTCGACATGAGCAACACTACAAATAAACAGTCTATTGAGAGTGTCAACCACTACGTTGCCCTTTCTCGGATGATAAATGACACTCATGTCATAATCTTTCAAGAGCTCTAACAACCTTCTCTTACCAAGATTGGGATCTTTCAAAGAAAAGACATACTGAAGGCTCTTATGATCTGTGAACACATCCATATGAACTCCGTATAGATAATGCCTCCAAATTTTTAGGGCAAATACTACAGCTGCTATCACAAGATCATAAGTAGGATAATCTTCTCATAGGGTTTAAGCT
>NW_025853989.1:0-1937 GCF_002878395.1 Capsicum annuum | reverse complement strand
GGATTGGAAAAATTGAGAAGAGAGTTTTTGCGATAGAACAAACGCTAAGAGAAAAATTCAGTTTTTGCCAAACCTTTAAAAATAATTGTTTTGCCAATCAAAGCTATAAATATCAAATCTTCCAACAATTTATGGTATCTTGAAAGACGACAAAAATAGAACAGATCTTACAACATTTTTCAATTGACAAAGGCATTTATACTTTCGGCTCATTCCAGTCGTCGTTGCAACATTTATCCTCGTACAATATCTATCATCTACATTCTAATATTTGTTTTGTCAGCCTCCAGATTCGTTGTTATACTCGAAAACCCACATCGGCGCTGAGACGAATGCTAGGTTTGAAACCGCCAAACTGAACAAAGCTGACTTCGTTGTAGAAGAAGGAAAGGAGGTTGACCTACCTACTCCGGTGTCGGTGGAATCGGAGAGTAAGATGGAGGTTCAGACGACGGCGTCGGTGGCTGAGACGGTTACGCCTGTGCATAAGGTGAATAGATCGGTTGAGGTGAGCGTAAAAAGGCCTAGCTAGTTGCCGGAGGATTGGAAATTTGAGACGAAAGTTCGTATTAATGGCGCTTCTGCTGGAGCTGTTGACAATGTAAATTTTTGACTCTAAACTTACGTATATACGTACAATTGTTGATTACTTGTGCTACTTTAACAAAAGAAATCTAGGGTTTACAAAAGTTACCAGTTTCAAAAAAATAAATCTAGGTTTTGTACTTTATTTTATGTTTGTACTTTTTTTTTAATTGCTTTGAAATGCGTTACTTGAACTGATTCAGAAACAGTCTTTCTAATTTTCAGGATGTAGAGATAAGGTTTGTGTATGTTTTTTCTTATGTTGTTTGGACTTTTCAGCAATGTCAACAAGGGCGTATTGGATTTTCCAATGTAGTGTATTTTTGGAGAATCTGACGCGGGTACAACATCGATAGTGAAGAGTCTGCATAGCTCATTTGTCTGTGATGTGCTATGTCTTTTTTACTTCTGTCCTCAATCGATCTGAAGTACGCCACCGGGACCCCACTCACCTCCAAGTACCTCTTTAGAGACTTTATCGTATGCCTTCTCCAGGTCGATGAAAACTATATGTAAGTCCCTCTTCCTTTCCTTATATTGCTCCACCAGTCTCCGCACCAAGTGAATTGTCTCTATCGTCGAGCGACCGGGCATAAATCCAAACTGATTCTCCAAAATAGAAGGTGTGTAATAAGTCACTTATATAGTTTAGGTATGAATTCGACTTTTCGACTATAGTTTGGGGTGGAAACAACGCTTTTTCCCTTAATGTTTTTAGCCGTTTACTTTTGTTATTCAATAGGCTGGATGCGCCTAAAATAAGTGTAACACACGCACCTTAGAATGGGGGTCGCGGGGAGGTACTAACATCACTTTTATATAGTTAAGGTGTGTAATAGGTCACTTATATAATTTAGGTGTGGCTTAGACTTTTCTTTTATAGTATGGGGTGGAAATGATGCCTTTTCCCTTATTAGTTGACATTCATGCTTATAATTATTATTAGTCTTGGATTAGACATATAAATTTGCATTTGTTTTCTCCCTTTGCGCCTTTTTTTCATTAAAGTCCATACATTATTTGTGCTTTGCGCTAAAAGCCCAAACAAATCTTAAAACTTTTTTGTGTTTTTTGCTTTTGATAACATTGGATGGTAGTTGTTTTGTATATTTAGGTAGCTGCTGAAACTGCACTCAATTTCTCATAACTTCATATATGGGGCATCTCTGAATCCACTTCGCTACTAGCATACATACAAATCAATCAATCAAATCAAATTCTTCGACACAAAATATAAAAGGGTACTCAGAAAAACTTTACATAAAGATGAATATGCATATGAAAAGGCAAAATTCTCCTTTTGGTCATTGATGGTTTGCTAGGAAAAGAGTCCAACATATTCAAAAATGAAA
>NW_025853988.1:0-5272 GCF_002878395.1 Capsicum annuum | reverse complement strand
AATAGGTTAAGGTTGACAAGCAAAGACCTGGTAGCACTTTGTAGGAGTTTGGCATAACCACTTGGAAGTGTGAAGAGGTGAATATGGACTTTGTGACTGGATTACCCCATTCGCGTCGACAACATAATTTGATATGGGTTATTGTAGATAGATTGACCAAGTCATCTCATTTCTTGCCAGTTCACACATCCTACACAGTTGAAGATTATGCTAAGCTGTATATCAGAGAGTTGGTTAGATTGCATGGAGTTCCTTTGTCCATTATCTCAGATAAGGGTACTTAGTTTACCTCTCAATTTTGGAAATCCTTTCAGAAAGGTCTTGGTACCCAAGTTCATCTCAGTTCAGCTTTTCATCTATAGATAGATGGACAGGCAGAGAGGACCATTTAGACTTTAGAGGATATGTTGAGGGCCTGTGTTCTTGATTTTAAAGGCAGTTGGGATGACCACTTATCATCGATTGAGTTTGCCTACAATAGTAGTTACCATTCTAGTATTCAGATGGCCCCGTTTAAAATTCTTTATGGGCGGAGATGTACTCACCGATTGGTTGGTTCGAGGTAGGTGAGGCCACTTTGATTGGGCCAAAATGTTATTTGAAGCCATGGATAAAGTTCAGTTGATTCAAAGGAGATTGAAAATAGCTCAGAGTCATTGGAAATCCTATGCAGATGTAAGAAGGAGAGATCTTGTGTTTGAAGTAGATGATCTTGTGTATTTGAAGGTTTCACCCATGAAGGGGGTGAATAGATTTGGCAAAAAGAGGAAGTTTAGTTCCCGATATGTAGGCCCCTACTGGATTTTGATTCATGTTGGGAAGGTAGCGTATGAGCTTGAGCTACCTGCAAACTTGTCGTCAGTTCTATCCACTATTCCATGTGTCCTTATTGAAGAAGTGCAAGGACGATTCAGCTGTTGTAGTCCCTTTAGAAAGTACAGATATTCAGAATAGCCTCTCATAAAAAGAAGTTCCAGTATAAATTCTTGATCATCAAATTCATAGACTAAGGAACAAAGATGTTCCTTTGGTCAAGGTTCTGTGGTAAAATCAGTCCATTGAGGGTGCTACTTGGGAAGCAGAAGCAGACATGCAAACCAATTAACCTCATCTTTTCTCCACAAACTCAGATTCAGTCGAAGGTAATAGTTTTCCTTAATTCAGTTCTTTTCCAGTCTCAGATTTAGCTATATAATTATCTTCATGTAAATTCATGCACTCGTAGATTTAGCTCAGTCGTTCAGTATGTTTTAGATTCAGTCATGTAGTTTGTTTCAGTTGTACATGCCAACATATAGCCTCAGTTTCTTAGAATCTTCAATTTAACTAGTCCCATTCGAGGATGAATGTTCCTAAGGGGGAGATAATGTAATACCCCATACTTTTCCTAACTCAGTTTAGCTTCTAGAATGCCAAGGGTTAGCTTTGGAAATGAATAACTCTAGATACATGCAGAAGTTTCAAGCTCTAGATCCACCAATGTGTAGATAATTAACTCATCTTTCCAACGATACTAATTTTTCCTCAACCCGATACTCGGTTGAGAAGTGTGGCACTTTTAGTGAAGATAATTTCTCAAAATGAGTAGCACCGCATCGCGGTGACATGAAAAATGACACTAGTCCGATTTTTAGTGAAC
The DNA here is from genome assembly GCF_002878395.1 of Capsicum annuum. Lineage (NCBI taxonomy): Eukaryota > Viridiplantae > Streptophyta > Magnoliopsida > Solanales > Solanaceae > Capsicum > Capsicum annuum. The sequence continues at coordinate 3,633 of NW_025853988.1, read as the reverse complement.
CACTGCGATTGGCCTATATCGCAGTGAAGTCAAAATTCTTGTTTGTCAATTTCCAGTAGCTCACTGCAATAGTACCCATTACTGTGATGTTCCAGTTCGCAATAGTCCATTTTCCAGTAAGCCACCACAATAGTGGCGCGTCTTAGTAGTGTGCAAAATTAGGATTCCAGTTTTCTAAAGTTGATTTTAAAGGGGTATTTTAGTCTTTTCCCAAGCCCCAATTCATGAATAACACAAGATTAAACCTATTCTAAGCCTATTATACCCATTATTCATCAAATTTCTCTTAAAAGAAACCCTAGAGCTTCAAGACTTAATTCCTAAGAAATCCAAATTCCACCATTCTTTCTCCAAGGAAACTCAAAATTCAAGCTTTCCAAATCAAAATAATCAAGAATCCATCTTCAAGAGCACAAATAGGAATCCAAAATCAAGTGTTCTCATCAGTTGCAACAATTAAGGTATGTAGGATTTTTCAACAACGATAATTCTTTCATCCCTGTGCCCAACATTAGTTTTGAAGTTGATTTTTATGAAATTACATGAGTTTCAAATTTGGGTTCATACCCAATATTGCTAATTGAAAGATTATGAGATTTGAAGTGATTTAAATGATAAATTTGCATGTTTATTTTTATATTTCTATTCGTATTGCAGTAATTTCTAGATTGAAACTTGAATTATCAACATTATTATTTTTTAGATGCATAGGTTAGTAGCCCTAGTTTGAATGTTGTTATTTCAAGAAGATTACGATTTTAAGCATCCCATAATTTGTTATATTCAGATTTTGAACAAAGATTTGATCTTTTGATCAAAGCTTAGATATGGAATCCACTTTACAGATTTAGCTATAGTTTACAGTAAATAAATTTACAAGAGGTTTTCATTTTAAACCCTTATATTAGTTTTTTTTAAGAGTGGATTTCCGACAAAATGAGCATACAGATTAAAGGGAGTAGTATATAGTACCAAGTTGGTATGTTCACATACCCTAGAACTACAAGCCAACGTAGGTACAAATTATCAGATTATTCCTATTTCTATATGGATGAAAGTTACAGATGTGATCACTTAGATTAGGTTATACTCCCTTGCAAGAGTATGACACCTCTCCCCAACGTGAGGTTTTCCCATAAGGGAACTAGACATTGACACTATGATAGCTCATATAGTATATGTCAGTTAGAAGAACCTCCCTACATAAAGAGTAATACTATCAATAAAGACTACAGAATAATCATTAAAGAATGGCTTTCAGAAACTAAGTGTAAAGGCTCACGATTTTATTCAGATATTATTTTATATAAGTCATTTACTACTAGATTTCAGACTTCAGATTTCAAATATAAAAGTAAATCCTTTCTACACTTATAACAATAATTTAAATATAGAATACAAGTACAGCTTTTAAAATCTAAATGTTATGACACACTAGATCTATGAAACATGTTTCTCTATTCAATATTATGATTTTTAGTTTTTTTTGATATTCCAGCTTATGTGAGTCATCTACATTTCGTATGCATTCTTTTACAAATTGTAGTAATGTTGAGATATTATTTTACTTATATATTCACCCCCATATATTCTGTATAATCTAGAAGTATTGATCCATATATACGTCTATGTGCTACATTATCTCATAATATTGGTTCAAGTGCTTAATTTCAGCAGCGTGAGTAATTTCAAGCATCGCCATCTACATCCCGATAGTTGGTGAGTCCTCATAGTTTGAGGACTTAGTCATTCAATTTTTCAGCTTATTAGTATAGATGATTCAACATTTTCAGACAGTTCGAGTCAGCTGGAGGTTTTTCCCTACTGACTCTCTAGCATTAGTAGTAGAGGCTTGTCAGTCAGCTAGATATGATTCAGATTTTCAGTATTGATTTATCAGTCTCTTGAGTTTAGTATTTTTAGATATTATATTCAGATTGTTTTAGATTAGCTCATACAAAATTCCATATTTTTAGTTTGATTATCTATCTATACTTCCCTATTATGTGTTTCAAATTTAGTAGATGGCTTATAGGGTTAGTTAAAGGCTACTCATAGTCTTGAGCACCGTGTGACATATCGAGACCTATTTTGGGGTGTTACAAACTTGGTATCAAAGCCTAAGGTTATAAGAGTTCTAGGGAGTCATACAATCCATGTTACGTAGAGTCTTGATCATGGGTGTGAAACATGCCACATTTATCAGCAAGAGGCTACGGGATATTGTTTAGAAAATCATCCCTTTCTTTCATGATCTATTATGCCTACAATATCTCTATCTACTTTTAACTCATGCTTTTACGTGATAGTTAAATATGCCTCCTCATCAAGCTAACGCCCTTAGAAATAATAACTAACCACCCCAGCCCGCTGATCCTCTGAATAAGAATATATCTCATGCTAAATTTTGGGCTGCCTTTCAAGCGTTGGCCTAAGCTGTGACTGCTATTGTTTAGGGAAACCATTAGGCGGTAGTCCCACTTCAGTAGAATAGGGATTTAGCAGCAGCCAGAATTTTTGACTTCATAAGAATGAACCTGCTAGAGTTCTTTGGGTCAAAAGAAGGTGAGGACTCACAACTTTATTTAGATAAGGTAAAGAAGATCATCCAAATTATGTATATTTCTGAGGAGGAAAGAGTAGAGTTAGTATCCTATAGATTGAAGGATGTAGTGTATGATTGGGTGGTTATGTGAAAGAATGGTAGGGGTAATAATACAACTCCTATGAGTTGGCAGGTGTTTTAGGATGCTTTTCTAGATAGGTTCTTTCCACGTGAAATGAGAAAATCTAAAGTATAGGAGTTTGTGAACCTGAGGCAAGGCTCAATGACAGTAAAAGAGTACTGCCTTAAGTTCAACCAGTTGTCTAAGTATGCCCCTGATACGATGTTGACCCTAGGGTGAGTATGAGTAAGTTTGTTACTAGAGTGTCTGGTTTGATAGTTAAGGAGTGTAAGACTGCCATGCTTATTGGGGAAATGGATCTTGCTAGGTTGATGATTTATGCCCAATAGATTGAGGTAGAAAAGTTGAAGGGAAGAGAGAGAGGAAATAAGAAGGCTAGAATCGGGCAGTTTGTGTATGGCTAGACAAAGTATGGAGGAGTAACTCGTTCGTAGTTTCAGAATCGTTCATCTATGCTAGCACCATCTTTATCTAGTTCTCTCGCCCCCAGAGATAGGAAAAAATAGTGGGTAAGACTTCTATATCCAGATCTCAGAATAGTGTGAGTGCAAAACCCAGTTATCCTCCTTATGCTACGTGTGGAAAGAATCATCCTGGTGAGTGTCTCTTGGGACAGAAAGGTTGTTATGGTAGTGGTAAGTTAGGACATGAAATCAAATAGTGTCCGCATGCTAAGTCGGGAAACAGGGATGCTCATCCCCAGACTCAGGCTACTGGCGTACCAGCCTCTCTAGGTTGCCCAGTCCCTTCTCAGGGCGCATCATCCAGTACCGGTGGAGGTCAGTGCTAGAATCGGTTTTATTCTTTACCATCCCATTAGGATCAGGATGATTCACTAGATGTTGTTACTGGTATGCTTTGAGTATTTTATCTTGATATTTATGTGCTGTTAGACCCTGGATTGAATTTCTCTTATGTGACTGTAACGCCTAGGAAAATGGGTCCC
>NW_025853987.1:0-1613 GCF_002878395.1 Capsicum annuum | reverse complement strand
AATAATAATCATCATAAGATATGGGTTCATGCTTCAAATTCATAAAAATCAAATAAAAATCATGCCTTTGTAAAGAAAATTACTTTTGGGCACAAGAACGAAAGAGAGTTCTTGTTGAAAAAATCCACATACCTTGAATATGAACTTTAGATCGATACTCGTTTTTGAGATGTTAATCATGCCTTTGAATGATGGTTCTTGGAGTTCTTGAACTAGGAACTTGGAATCTTGAATAAATTTGTAGAATTAATGGTTAACTTTGGAGGTTCTTGAAGTTGGATATAGGAGCTTAGGGTTTTCTTTATGAGGGAATTTGATGAAATATAACATAAAATACTTCTAATAGGCTTTAATATAGGGTTTGGACGGATTTTGGGTGAGGGAAAATGACCAAAACACCCCTAAAAAATCAAATAGTTCTCGACTATTTTGATAGTCTGAAGTAAATCAATCATAACATTTTACTCCAATATCCAAATTGTATGAAAACAATTTTATTAGAAAGAGAACTCCCATATCTTTCCGTTGATATATAATGTCTCACCCAGATCATTGTGTACGAGGAGTTATGATCGTTTGAAGTTGACCCAAAAATTAGCTTTTGATAGGTTGAAGTAGATCGACCATAACTTTTTGCTCCGATAGACAAATTGGATGAAACCAATTTCATTGGAAAGAGGACTCGCATAAATTTCCATTGATATATAGTAGATTACCCAGATCATTATATACAAAGAGTTATGATAGTTTAAATTTGGAGCAAAAATAATCTAGCACTCAGTACTTTTTCCTGCACATTTTAATGTTCACTACTATTCACGGTTCAATCAGAATGGTCATAACTCATCCCTCGGGTGTCCGTTTTGGATTATCCACATATCTTTGTAAAACTTATTTGATACTCTACGCAAGTATGGGTCATAATCTAAGACATTCCACACGGAAAATTTATAATTCATTCTAGAAGATAGAACCCAACACGTTTATGCACAAAATTTCAACAAAAAATTTATCGGGGTATTACAGTTACTGTTTAATTGGAGTTTACACTTGACTTAATTGCATTTATTCTCTTAAATTGGATACTTGTTTATTGGTATTCGGACATGCTTGAAATTGTTGATGTTACAATTGTTGATGCGTGTATAAATGATTATTGAAAATTTACTTGATGAAATTGTCTTATGACTTTATGTGTACTTGTAAAACTTGGTACATTATGTTGTTTGCTGTGTATTTTGTGTAAATTTGATATTGATAATACTTTTTTATTTTGATCGGGTACCACGCCGGTACGGCTAAGATTATGTTGGATGAGGTACCACACCAGTACGGATATGTATATGTTGGATTGGGTACCACGTCGGTATGAATATGTTTATATTGGATTGGGTACCACGCCGGTACAGATATTTTTATGTTGGATCGGGTACCACGCTAGTACGAATATGTTTGTGTTGGATCGGGTACCACGCCGATACGAATATCTTTATGTTGGATCAGATACCACTATGGTACGGGTATTTATATTTTGGATTGGGTACCACTCTGGTATGGATATGATTATGTTGGATCGGGTACCACTCCGGTACGGATATGTGTATATTGGATCG
>NW_025853986.1:0-4196 GCF_002878395.1 Capsicum annuum | reverse complement strand
GAAGCCCATCAGCTTGCCTGACTAGGTGTCTGCCTAGTTGATTCTTCTGTGGGTAATATATAGGTTTAGAATAGTTTAGAATCATCTCTAGTTTCTGAGGTGAAAGAAAAGCAAGAAAGAGATCCTAGTCTAGTCAAGCTGAAAGAGTCAGTCAAGGATCAGAAAGTAGAGGTTTTATCCCAAGAGGGAGATGGTGTTCTATGTTGTTAGGGTCGTCTGTATGTTTCAGGTGTAGATGACTTAAGGCAGCAAATTCTTGTAGAAGCGCATGGTGTGCATTACTCTATTCATTCAGGGGCCACAAAGATGTACCGCAACTTGCGGCAGATCTATTGGTGGAGTGGGATAAAGAGATATGTGACAGCATTTGTGGTTAAGTGCTCTACATGTCAGTAAGTTAAGATTAAGATCAGAAGTCTAGTGGGTCCATCCAGGAGTTCAGTATTCCTACTTGGAAGTGGGAAGAAGTGAACATTGAGTGATAAGTTTACCTCGTACTCTTCACCAGCATGACTCAGTTTGGTCATTGAATATAGGATGACCAAATCAGCTTATTTCCTTCCAGTTCATACAATGACCAAATCAGCTTATTTCCTTCCAGTTCATACCTCTTATTCAGCCGAGGATTATGCCAGACTCTATATTAGGGAGTTGATCAGATTGTACGGTGTTCTATTATCTATTATCTCAGACAGAGGTACCCAGTTCACCTCTTATTTCTAGAAAGCATTCCAAAAGGGTCCTGGTACCCAAGTTCATCTTAGTACAACCTTTCATCCCCAGACATATGGTCAAGTAAAAAGGACTATTCAGACTCTAAAAGACATGCTAAGGGTATGTGCAATAGATTTCAAGGGTAGTTGGGATGATCACTTGCCTTTGATTGAGTTTACATATAACAATAACTATCATTCTTGTATTCAAATCCTCCATTCAAAGCTCTTTATGGTAGGAGATGCAGGTCTCCAGTCATTTGGTCTGAAGTTAGTGAGGCCTTAGTTATAGGGCCTGACTTAGTATTCGATACCTTAGAAAAAGTCCAGTTGATCAGAGAAAGACTCTGGGCTGCTCAGAGCTGACAGAATTCTTATGCAGATGTGCATAGAAAGGATTTAAGTTTGATATTTGTGATTATGTCTATCTAAAGATCTCTCCCATGAAGAAAGTGAAGCGGTTTGGCAAGAAGGGAAAGCTCAGTCCCCGATATGTCGATCCCTTCAAAATTCTCAGTCGTTTTGGTAGGGAAGCTTATAAGCTCAAGTTTCCTTCAGATCTGGCCTCAGTTCATCCAGTCTTCCATGTCTCTTTGCTCATGAAGTGCATAGATGACCCGGTAGTCGTAGTCCCTATTCAGAGTATAGATGTTTAAAAACAGCCTTTCTTATGAAGAGATTCCAGTCGAAATCCTAGATTATCAGACTTGTAGACTAAGGAATAAAGTAGTCCCTATAGTCAAGGTTCTTTGAAAAAATCAGTCCATTGAGGGAGCTACTTGGGACTGGCTGTCATTTCGGCCAACCCTGTGGCCAATTCAGCTGCAACTAGGATTTGGGACTTCACTTGAATAAACCCTCCATCTTTTTTTAGGTTTAGATGAGGACCTTCAGGAATTTCTTGATCAGGTTCAAAAGGTTACCGACATCATGGGGGTTACTCCTAGTGAGAGTGCTCAGCTAGCTACATATCAGTTATAGGATATTAATTACTCTTAGTTCAAATAGTGGAAATCATAAAGGTCAGTTGATGTAGGATCCATAGAGTGGGAGAAGTTTTTCACCATATTCCTAGAGTGGTTCTTTCCCCTAGAGTTGAGAGAAGCTAAGGTATTAGAATTTATTAACCTCAGGCAGGGTGATGATGAAAGAGAATTCTTTTAAGTTTACTGAATTAGCCAGATATGCTCATCATATGGTTGCAGATAGCAGGGCCAAAATAAGTAAGTTTGTCTCAGGGATAAAAGATAGTATGGTTAACGAGTGCAGGTCTATAATGTTGAATAGTGGCTTATGACCCATGCTTAATAAATAGAAGAGAAAAAAATGAAGGTGGGGGAGAAGTAGAATAAGAGAGCAAGGACAGGTAGTTTCAACTTTGCTCAGCCTAAGTCTGAGGGAGAAAACCATTCTCAGTTCCATCCTAAATCATCAGTTCCATCTTTTTCTTTAGCCAGTGCTCCAGCTCCTAAGTTTAGGGATGGTAATAGAGATAGGGCGCCAGGCTCTAAGTCTTAAGGCAGTGTTTGCAATGCCTGAACTAATCCCCTTTGTCATACTTGTGGTAAGAACCACAAGGGTGTGTGTAGAGCTGGAAGCAATGTCTATTTTGGATATGGCAAGCCACGCCACAAAGTAAGAGATTTTCCCTAATCAGGTTATCAGGGTCAGCAGAACCATTCCTCAGATTAGTCCGGTCCCCCAAATCAATAGGGTGCCACTTCCAGTGCTACTAGTGGGTAACGCCCAAATCGACTTTATGCTGTCCAATCCTAAAAGTATCAGGAAAATTATCTTGATATCGTTACTGGTACGTTACAGATCTTTCACTTGCATGTTTACGCTTTGCTAGATCCAGGAGCTTCTTTGTCTTTTGTTACTCTTTATAGAACATTTGATTTCATAGTCAGTCTCAAAATTCTAGTAGAGCCCTTCTAAGTATCTACCTAGTGGGTAAAACTATCATAGCCCAACGAGTATACAGGATCTGTCTGGTTTTGGTATCTCACAAAATCACTTCAGCAAACTTAGTCAAATTAGAGATGACTAATTTTGATGGCATTCTGGGCATGGATTGGCTTCATTCCTTCTATGCCATAGTCGACTGTAGAAATAGAGTTGTCCAATTTCAGTTTTCGAATGAACCTATCCTAGAATGGAGGGGTAGTACTTCAGCTTTTAAAGGTAAGCTTTTTTCCTACCTTTGGCCATGGAAAATAATATATAAGGGATGTGTCTATCATCTTTTTTGAGTTAAGGACACTAGTTCCAAAAATCCCAGTCTTGAATCAGTCCCAGTCATTAATGAATATTTGGATTTCTTTCTCTAAGATCTTCCAGAATTCCTCTCAAAAGGGAAATGGACTTTGACATTGATCTCCTTCCAGATACTCATCCTATATCTATTCTACTATACAGAATGGAACCAGCAAAACTCAGAAACTTAAAGAAATAGTTGAAGGATCACATAGACAAGGGATTCGTTAGACCTAGTATGTCCCTATGAGGTGCACCAGTCTTATTCATGTGGAATAAAGATGGTTCTCTCAGAATGTGTTTAGACTACCGTCAACTCAATAAATTCACGATCAAGAACAAGAATCCACTTCCTAGAATCGATGACTTGTTCGATCAACTTCAGGGTGCCATCTATTTTTCTAAGATAGACCTCAGATCAAGCTATCATCAGCTCAGAGTCAGAGAATGTGACATTCCAAAAATAGCCTTTCGTACTCGGTATGGTCACTTCGAATTCTTACTTATGTCCTTTGGTCTTACCAATGCCCCAGAAGCTTTCATGGACTTGATAAACCGTGTGTTCAAGCAGTATTTGGACATGTTCATCATTGTCTTCATAGATGACATCCTTGTTTATTCCTGCAGTGAGCTTGATCATGCAGACCATCTCAGAATAGTATTACAGATTCTCCAAAATCATCAGTTATTTGCCAAATTCAGCAAGTGCAAATTTTGGCTAAGATCAATAGTATTCCTTGGTCATATTATTTTTGGTGAAGGCATTAGGGTCGATCCACAAAAGATCGAAGCAGTAAAAAATTGGCCTCGCCATGTCTCTCCATCAAATATCAGGAGTTTCTTGGGTTTGGATAGCTATTACCGATGGTTGATTGAGGGATTTTATTATATTGCATCCCCTATGTCCTGATTGACTCAGAAAAAAGTCAAGTTTCAGTGGTTAGATCCTTTCGAGAAGAGTTTTTAAGAGTTGAAGACTCGGCTTACCTCAGCTCTAGTTTTGGCTATTCCAGATGGTTTTGATGGGTTCATAGTGTATTGTGATGCATCTAGAGTAGGTTTGGGTTGTGTCCTCATGCAGCATGGTAAGATCAAAGCCTACGCCTCTAGACAGCTTAAACCCCATGAGAAGAATTATCCTACTCATGATCTCGAGTTAGTAGCCATAGTTTTTGCCTTGAAGATCTGGAGGCATTATCTATACAGAGTTCATGTAGATGTGTTCAC
>NW_025853985.1:0-1684 GCF_002878395.1 Capsicum annuum | reverse complement strand
GTATCATCCTAGAAATAGGGATGCCTTGATTGAGGTATTGGGTGGTTTTGATTGACACACTTGTTAGGTGCTCGAAAGAGCCAATAGGTGAAATCTGTGTGGTTTTGTTGATAAACTAACCTCAAGGACATTATACCTAGCCTACCATATCATTAATGATTAGAATTTTGCATCAAATTATCATGTTCCCCTGCACATCTTACCCTTAGGAATGCATAATCCCAAGATCCATTTTAATTGATTACAATTTAGTTGTTCTTAGTGTCGAATTAGTTCCTTAGAAGCCCAAGAATTACTTTCACATCCGGCATGATTGAAAACTCCCCAAATCATTTTGCACCTTCAGTTTGAATTGGACAAGCACTCCTATTTCGAATTAACTCAATCTCCACTCACATTGTTCCTCATGGATTCGACCCCGACTCTTGTTGTGTAAATATAGTGACAACGACCGCTTTACACTAAAATTGATGTGTAAGTTGAGCGTTATAAAAAATGGAACCGTTGTCGGAGAATAATTTGGTGTATTGAGTTAGTTTAGAATTTTAGCTTACTTGCTTAAATTCGAATCTTGTAAATTTTTGTTAGTTATTTTCTTTTGTTTCTTATTTTAGATAGATTTTTAGCTCTGTTTATTTCTTAATACGTCATCATGGAATGAATGTGGATTTGGTGGTTGGATGTCATACCGTGATGACCCATGTCCATATCGTGGTGGACCCTACTTTTGGCGAGATTGTAGATATGCTCCTCAGGAAGAGATGTATGCACCATCTCAACCTTCTTGGGAGCATGATTGTTTCTTATGTGGTGGTCGAGATGGACATTATAACCATTTCCCAAATGGCCCCTCCCCCCGTTATTCTAACCCGATTTCTAGTTCTTCTTGTGATTTTAATAGGTCTTATAAGAAGGAAAGAGAGGAATGAAACACGAGAAGTAGTGGCGTTGAAGCATATTGGAATTGACAACAACGGCAGAGGAGGAAGCAACCATTATACACAAGGAATTCAGAGAGAAATTCAAGAAGATAAAAGATTGGGCATGGAAGTTAATACATCAAACACCATAACCATGCCCGCTCTTCTAAATGAGCATGATATTGAAAAATCCTCGATGATTTCTCGACCAACCAAGCCAAACATGGGAGATGATGCCAAAAAGGAGGAAATGGTACTAGAGTCGGGAGAAGAAACCAAGAAAATCCCTTATGTCGACTCTAGTCCATTTTGGGGTGAGGATACCAAAATGGAGACTACTCCAAAATTTGGGAAAAGACCTCATTCTAACCATTTCTCAACATTAAGTTAGGTGGAGTTGATGCCAATCAATCCATCCAAGCAAATATTGAATGATGGTGAGAATGAATTATTTCCTTGCATCCCAGAGTTTGTCTTTCCAAAATGGTATACTAAGATCCCAATCTTAAAGACCAAGAAGCTTAAAGACCGATGTCCAATTTGTGGCCTTCCAAGATTCTCACTGTTGCCCAACGAGCCCATACGAAAGTTAGATGCTAAATTGGGCAAAGGGTTCAAGTCTTCAAAGTGGCGTGATAAGACATTCATCATCATGCCCATACATTTGCCCAATGCACCTCAAAGATGTAATGATAAAAAATTGGGCAAGAAATTCAAATCCTCTAAGTGGAGACACAAATAAGGATCTAAATGATGTCGTGCCA
>NW_025853984.1:0-1809 GCF_002878395.1 Capsicum annuum | reverse complement strand
CCATTAGGTAAATGCACCCTTCTTGGCTTATCTAGTTTTGTTATGGAATCATTCACTAGTAGGTCTAACTTTCCAACCATGTGATTTGTGGCACCAATGTCAATTATCCAATTTCATGAAACATATGAAGCTAGAAATACACTAATACCTGCATTTGTTGCATTTGTTGCATTTGTTGTCCCAGTAAAAGTGCTAGAACCACTATTTTTGTTGATCATCTTCAGGATTTGATCATATTGTTCCTTAGTAAAGGCTGTTGTTCCCATCTGACCTAGTTGATCCAACTGCATTTCAGACTCTTCTTGATGGCATCCATCATTGAACCAGTTACTTTGGACAGACCTTGAATGTGAACCTTGCCTTGTAGTCATTTTTGTAGTATCTTGAGAATCACTGGTCACCTTGTATGATGCATTAGCTCCTTCGGACCTGAACCTCTTTTTGAACTTGTGATCTTGAGGATATCCAACTAACTTCCAACAATTTTCCTTAGTATAACCTTTTAGCTTACAGAAGTCACATTGCAAATTGTAGTTCTTCATGAATATCGGTGTCCTATTTCTTGTAAACATGGCTAAGTCAAGACTTCTACCAATGCCTGCAGGACCAAATCCTAGCACACCTGCATTAGTAGCTATAGATTTTTTGCTTTCATCACTCATTATCATGGCATATGCCTAATTGATAGTAGGCAGAGGAGCCATAAGTAGTATCTGACTTCTAGCCTATGTATATCTTTCATTTAGTCCCATGAGGAAATGAAACAACTTTAGCTTTTGTAGATGCAGAAAAAACTCCTTGGACTTTTCATAATCACAACTAGGAGCAGGCACAAGTGCCTCAAATTCTTCCCGTAGATCCTTCAGTTTTGAGAAATATCAGGACACAAAAGTTGTTCCTTGAGATAGTGTTGCAATTTTCTTGTGCAGATTGAAATTTCTAGCACCACCTAATTTGTTGAATCTTTCAAGCAACTCATTCCACACAACACTTGAAAATGATGCATACATGATTCCACCTAATAAATCTTTAGAAACAGAGTTCATAATCCATGATAATGCAATAGCATTTACTCTTTCCCAGTGGTTTCCCAGATCAGAAGAAAACTTTTCTTTTGTGCAAGAACCATCAACAAGTCCTAATTTATTCCTTCCTAACAGAGCTACACGCATAGACCTAAACCAGATAGTGAAATTTTCCACACCTTTCAATTGGAAGGAGATGATTTGTGTTCCACTAATATCTGAGAGACTGAGAAAGAGAGGATGATTGTAATCCATTGTAGTACTACTTCAAAGAAGAATTGGTTTGTTCATCAAATGGATGTATATAATGCATTTCTAAATGGTGACCTCACTGATAAAGTATACATGGAGTTGCCTCGGGGGGGGAGAATTCAGTATGCAGACTGGCCAAATCCCTATATGGCTTAAAGCAAGCACCTAGACAATGGAACACAAAGCTATCAGAGGTCTTACTAAGGTCTCAGTTTGTTCAAAGTGAATATGATCCATCTCTGTATATAAGAAAGACACAAGAAGGAATTGCTTTGATACCATGTAATTATACAAGATAGCAGTAAGCTTCTTGTTAATTCATCAATGAAGGAAGTACAGAGTTTGATAGTGTTTGTAGAAGAAAGGAAGGAAGAGAATTGAGAGAGGAAGAAGATGAGAGAGAAGAGTAACTACCTATATTTATTGTACTTCAATGTGTATAGTTATATACATTTATAGGCTAGATATTAGGGTAACTAACTAAGTAACTAACTAGCCGTTAGCACTAGTGTAACTAACTGAAAACAGTAAT
>NW_025853983.1:0-1430 GCF_002878395.1 Capsicum annuum | reverse complement strand
TGTTTGCTTTGAAGTTCATATGTAGTTATAAAGATAGGCTTGAATGACATGTTGAGATTGTTGTAAAGGAAAGCTATATGCGCTAGCGACTTCATAGTAAGAGTTCAGAGTAGTCATTGAAGTGGTAAGGCATGTTATACTTAGGATGTGATCTTTAAAGGAGATATAGAAGATTGCATCATATGGTTTAGAATAATAGCGTGGTCTGGCATGTTGTATTTTTGTGACTTAGAGTTAGGCTTGATCACGGTGAAGGGATTAAGTTATTTCCGACATTAGTAGAAAGATTTTTCAATGCCCATATGAGAATTTTTAGCTGAGTTGAATGAATATGATTTTTAAGGAGAATAGTATAGTTAAGTGATATTCGAGAAGTTTGCTAAGCTTGAAAGTAAGAAATTGTAATGCCAAAGGCCTGATAATTCTATCCTAATTCAGGAGTTATATGCCTATGTTCCAGACTTCAGAGTAGTGTCAATGTGGTGATTCCTCAGTTGGACGTCTTGTGTAATCCATACCCAAGATTCATGGCTCCCTATTACTGCTAGAATTTCTTTCGAGAGTTGTGATGAAGAGATACTCCAGTTAAGTATGAGGGTGTAGTATAATTCAGTCTATATGACCAATAAGTTAGTTTAGCAGTTAGATTCGCATGACTTGTTTTCTCGTCTTTGCACTTATTCATGCTACTCGAAATCTCAGACATGCTACTATTCCAAGATAGAGTATACTAGTAGTTACGAGTATAGCCCATTTCATGCATCTACATTAAATTCAGATTCCAGATGTCTAGTTATGATTCAGTTCGTAGGTGCCCTGTGCATCGCCTCAGTTTTCCAAGTATCTTAGTAAATTGAGCATTCATAGAGGGACATAGGGTACCAAGGGGGAGATACCCCATTCAGTTGCGTGCATAAATTCTTATTACAAGCTTCACATCAGTTATTATTGCGTATTTAGCCATACGTTCATATGTTAGTTCATTCAGATATGTATGCATTAGAATGCATGTTCAATAGAAAAGTTTAGCTTATCAGTGTATTCAGTCCTGCATTCATGAGAACAACTCGGCCACAGATCCATGCATCAGATATGCATGATTCATTATGAGAATTCAGCCTATGAGTAGCTTCAGTTGTGTATTCCATGCCTCGAATATGCATGTCCGACATAAGAATTTAAAACATCAGTAGTTCTAATCTTATAGTCATGTTTCCGATCAGTGTATTCTTTCTTAGGGAACATATCATGTCCGTATTATCCCATACCCTTAAGACTTCGACATTCTATCCTTCAATCGGGGACAAATAATCCCAAGGGGGAGATAATGTAACACCCCGCATTTCGGGCTAGAATAAAAACCATGACTCTGATGCGTTGATAATCCTAGAGCCTTAAATCCTATGCCAATTCGGCATGTTTATGTAGTA
>NW_025853982.1:0-1174 GCF_002878395.1 Capsicum annuum | reverse complement strand
CAATACCTTATCTCGAAACAATCTTAAACTTATATCATCAAATAGATGAGCTCAAATTTGCTCCATCAAAGAAGACCTAGCCTCTACCAATGCCAAAACACACCCAGGTGTCTAAATATCAAGCCTAACTATCTGGTTAGCGAAATACTAAACCTCTTATGCCAAAGGCCTCTCCAGGGTCAAAAGATGTGTCAAACTACCCATGCTAGTTGACTTTTGGCTCAAGGTAGCTGCAACCACATTAGCCTTGCTTGGATGAGAAAGATAGCTAAGTCATAATCCTTGAGCAACTCAATCCAATAATGATGCCTCATATTAAGATCTTGCTGTGTAAAAATTTACTAAAGTCTATGATGATCTAAGAAAACCTCACAACAGACTCCAAAGAAGTAGTGCTTCCACAACTTCAAAGCAAAAACAACCACGCACAACTTTAAATCATGGGTGGGGTAGTTCTTCTCATAGGGCTTTAACTGAAAAGATGCATAACCAATCATCTTACCCTCCTACATTGACACAGCACCTAATCCAACACCTGAAGCATCATAAAATATGATAAATCCCACGTCTTTCTTAGGCAACGTCAAGATTGAAGTTGAAGTCAACAAATCCTTGAGCTTTTGAAAGATTTTCTCACAAATATCTAACCATTAAAATAAAATCTTCTTCTAAGTCAACTTAGTCAAAGGAGCAGCGATGGATGAGAAACCCTCAATTAAATATCGATAATAACCTACCAAGCCAACAAAACACTAAATCTTGATGGGCAAAGTTGGTTTAGCCTGATCACGAACTACTGTAAGCTTGGATGGATCTACTAAATACCCTCCTTACTCACTATATGACCCAAGAAAGAAGTATACTCTAACCAAAACTCACACTTGGAGAACTTGGCATACAACTTCTCATCCCTTAATATCTGAAGCACAATCCGCAAATGCTCTTTATGCTCAGCCTCACTCTTGGAGTAAACTAAGATATCATCTATAAATACAATAATAAAAGAGTCGAGATATGATCAGAACACTCGATTCATCAACTCCATGAATGAGGTAGTGGCATTGGTCAACCCAAAGGACATGACCAATAACTCATAATGACTATATCAAGTTTGGAAAGTTGTCTTTGGAATATCCAAAGCTCTAATCCTCAAATGGTCATAACCGAATCTCAA
>NW_025853981.1:0-3679 GCF_002878395.1 Capsicum annuum | reverse complement strand
CACTAACATCTCATTCTCAAACTCATGCTTTAACCATAAGGTTCAATTCACAACAATAGGACTTAACATTCTCAAAACATGATATAGACATTGAATTATGCAACTTAAACCATAAATTGACAATTTAAACCATTAATATGCATAATAATATTACAACTCAAAGCTTGGGTAAGACATAGTTTCATAAAAAAAACTCACAATATAATAGCATGATAGGAATTCTCCATGAATTTACGAAATACTTTACGAAAATATGTAACTTTTGGGCACAAGAACAAAAGGGTGTTCTTGTTCAAAACCACATACCTTAAACTTGGAGCTTTTGGATGACGTCAAAAATTCTGGAAGGCTATTCACGAACTATTGGGTGTCCCTCGTAGCCCTCTTAACGGGGAATTCAAATATGCAAGAATTATCAAATTCTCACAGTTGAAGCTCTAGATAATTGGGTTTTTATGTTAAAACCGTAACCTTGTAGTTAAAGGTGTGCAGAGAATTTTGAGATGTTTAACTAAAGAGAATGGAAGATAATACGCTCCTTGAGGGTTATAAGTCATGGGAAGTAAAGGAAAAAAGATAAAAATACCCTTACTAAACCGCTTTCCAGTTGCTGAAAATCTAAGGCTAACGACATTTGTGATAGGCCGTCAGACTTATGATAAGTTGTCATAAATGTCGTCATTAGGGGGCTGGAATTGATGGATTTCTGCCTAAGGCTGACAACATTTGTGATAAGTTGCCACACTTGTGATAACTTATCAGAAATGTTATCACTGGGGGCTAGATTCTGCCTAAGGCTGACGACATTCGTGATAAGTCGTCACACTTGTGATAAGTTATCACGAATGTCGTTACTCAATTTTCCTGACTGACATGCTGGAGTAAAATGGGCATAACTTTTTGCTCCGGTATCGGATTTAGGCAAAATTGGTATTTTTGGAAAGCTAATTCAATTATCTATATGTTGGTAGGTTATAAGCTCAGAAATTTATAGTATAGCAAGAAATATGCTCGTTTGAAGTTGACTATACTAATATCCTTCTCAAGAATTCAATCGGCAAGGAATGTTTTGATTTGTCTAATAGCTAGGACACTTTTGAGGCCTTAATACTCATCAAACTAGATCATGTAACTACCAAATCACTAACTTTATTTCTAAAGAGCTTGAAGCAGGGTTCTACCATTAGTTGAAATTCTCGGGGTATTACAATATCTCCCCCTTGGAAACATTCATCCTCGAATGTCACTAGTTAAGCTAGGAATGCAAAGAAACTGAGGATGCACAATTGGAATAGTTCTCTAAATTAAATCAATGTCATTCTAAACTTTTGAGTATTTCTGATAGTGCACAAATTTGCAACAAAATAGCTATATAGCTGAATCTTTTGTTAGATAGGGGTTGAATTAAGAAAAAGTAATACCTTCGGTTTGCTCTGAACTTGTGAAGAAGAGGTGTGGGTATATTGATCGCATATCTGCTTCGGTTTCCCAAGTTGCACCCTCAACTGATTGGTTCCTCCATAAAACTTTAACCAATGGAACTTTTTTGTTCCTTAGTCTAAAGACTTGGTAATCTAGGATCTCAACTAGAAACTCATCAAACAAAAGGTTATTCTGAACATCTAAGCTATCTGACGAATCAACAATGATAGAATCACCAATATGCTTCTTAAGCATGGAAATATGGAAAATAGGACGAACAGCTGACAACTCAGCAGGCAACTCAACTTCATAGGCTACTTTCCCAACACGGCTGAGAATTCTGTAAGGGCCAACGTAACGGGGACTAAGTTTCCCCTTCTTCCCAAACCTTTTCACCCCTTTTATGTGTGAAATTTTCAGATACACCAAATCATTAACTTCAAACTCAAGGTCTTTTTGTCTTACATCTGTATATGACTTTTGATGACTCTGAGTTGTCTTTAAACTTTCTCTAATTAACTTCACCTTATCCATCACCTTAAATAATGTATCAGGTCCAATCAAAGTAGCTTCACCCACTTCGAACCAACCTATGGGTGACCTACATCTCCTACCATATAAAGCCTCAAATGGTGCCATCTTGATACTAGCATGGTAACTATTATTGTAAGCAAACTCTATCAGCGGCAAATGCTCATCCCAACTACCTTTGAAATCAAGGGCACATACTCTCAATATGTCCTTCAAAGTTTAGATAGTCCTCTCAGCCTGACCATCTATCTGCGGATGAAAAGCAAAACTCATATGAACTTGGGTACCAAGACCCTTCTAAAACGCGCTCCAGAACTGAGAAGTGAATTGAGTACCCCTATTCGAAATGATAGACAAGGGAACTCCATGCAACCTGACTAACTCTGGGATATATAATCTAACATAGTCCACAGCTGTATAAGATATGTGCACAGGCAAGAAATGCACCGACTTAGTAAGCCTGTTGACAACAACCCAGATGGAATCATGATGGCATCGGGAAAGAGGTAAGCCAGTCATAAAATCCATATTTATCTCTTCCCACTTCCAAGTTGGGATACCAAACTCTTGCATCACACCACCAGGTCTTTGGTGCTCAACCTTAACTTGTTGACACATCGCACACTTTACCATAAAATTAGCTATATCCTTCTTCATACCACACCACCAATAGATTTCCCGCAAGTCTCGGTACATCTTGATAGTGTCGGGATGAATAGAATACCACGCACCATGTGCTTCAGCCATAATTCTCTACCTTAGATCACCAACATCAGGAACACATAATCTACTCTGCAACCTCAACACACCATCTCTCCCTTAAGAGAAAACCTCTATGTTTTGGTCCTTGACTGACTCCTTCAGTCTGACCAAGCTAGCATCTAAGTCTTGCTTCTCCATCACTTCTGAAACCAAAGAGGATTTGGAACTACTTTGCACCAACATATTTTCCTTAGCGGAATCAAGCAACTTAACACCAGTCTAGCCAGACGATGCACATTATGAGCCAACTCTTTTTTACCTTCCTCTATATGTGAAACACTACCCATAGACATCCTGCTAAGGGTATCTGCCATAACATTGGCCTTGCTCGAATGATACAAAATGCTCATATCATAGTCTTTTAACAATTCTAACCACCTCTACTGCCTAAGATTCAACTCCTTCTGAGTCAACACATACTGCTGGCTTATGTGATCAGTAAAAATATCAACATGCACACCATACAAATAATATCTCCAGATTTTTAGAGCAAACACTATAACATCCAACTCTAAGTCATGGGTTGGGTAATTCTTCTCATGAGGTTTCAACTATCTAGAAGCATTGCCTATAACTTTGACTCTCTGTATCAATACATAACCCAAACCAACTCTCGAAATATCACAGTATACCACAAAACCATCTACACCATCAGGCAAAGTCAACACAGCGGCAGAAGTGAGTCGAGTCTTCAACTCCTAAGAACTCTTCTCACAGGAATCCGACTAGAGAAACTTAACTTTTTTTGGGTCAACCGAGTCATAGGAGACGCAATGGAAGAGAACCCTTCAACAAAACAGTGGTAATAGCTAGGTAGACCCAAGAAACTTCTAATATTAGATGGAGAGATAGGCCTAGGCTAATTTCTTACAACCTCTATCTTTTAAGGATCAACTCTAATACCTTTGACTAAAATAATATGACCCAGAAACGCTACAGACCTTAGCCAAAAGTCACACTTACT
>NW_025853980.1:0-3434 GCF_002878395.1 Capsicum annuum | reverse complement strand
GGTTAAGATGTCTCAACCTACGCTGGCTACGTAGTTCTGGAACACAAAGATGACTACTAAGAATCACACCCTGAACTGGCGGGTGAGTTCCCATCCTTGGGTTCACTCGGTGCTAACTTCTACTCCCATCTGAAGGACACTGAACTGAATAACTAAGCTGAACTAAATAACTGAACTAAACTAATTAGCTGAACTGATACTGATTAACTGGACTGATACTAGTGGTATTGTTTACCAGAGCTAAACTAAGTTTACTGGATTCCAATGACTTATGGAATGTACTGAGTTTTAAGGAATGGTTGAGAGTATTGAAGTTACTGAGATTGACTGTCAATACTGAGGTTGTTGAGGTTACTGAGCATTGAGATTATTGAGATTACTGGACTACTGAGATTACTGAGATTTCTGAGTTTTCCTTAGTCACATGACTGACTGAATTCTATAGATCATGGCTTGACTGAGAGTATCGTGAAAACATGACATGGCTCTAGGAACGTAGCTATATTTTTTTGGGTACAAGTACCCCCAGGACTCGATGGAAGGAAACTGACACAACTTGAATTTCTTGAGTACACGACCATCAATAAAAATCCATAATACATGAGTGGGGGATTTCATGAAGTACATGGTCATCATAATATCTATCATGAATAGGAATGCTTATAATAAAGTCATAAATCTCATATTCTAATATCATGGGCATTCCGACAACATATACTATTCATAGAAATCGCATAGAAACCATTCATGCGTAAGGGAACGGCAACATGTAACGTTTAGTTCATATTGTAATGATTTGGGGATATTATACTTCATTTATTTATTCAACATCTCAAACATGGTAGGGAAAGTATGAATATATTTTGTGTACATAATTTATATCTCCATTGTCATACATGTTTTATACCACAACAATAACAACACATAATTTACATGGAAATTCATATTGGAGTGTATGACTAACATGAACTTGTTATTTAGATATCATGAAATCATGTAACTATGAAGTTTTAACATACTAGGCATTTTATCGAACACCTTGCATGCATTCTTTAAGGCATAGGTGGATTTCATACTTGCATTCTATCAATTCATCTAAAGATCATGTTTTTCAACTAACAACATAACTTTCATGAGATATACAGTCACGATACTATTATTTAGCAAAACAAACAAGCATCAACATGGGTATGATCATATCACCATAATCAACCAAGCTTTTGTATTTTAAATATTGATTCTTGAACTCCACGGAAGAAAGGAATCCTTGGATGAACACTACGCATACCTTGGTAGGGAGGTTCTTGATGATTGACGAAGGAATTTCCTTGAAATTTGATCTTCAAGCTTGATTGTGCAACCCTAGTTGTTTTCTCCTATGGTGCTCTTGGATGATGAGCTTTGAGATGTTAATAGGGTTTTAATGTGTTTAGAAGCTATATATTTCGTAGGGTTAAGTTTAGGGACGTGTAAGGAGTGTTGAAAGACTTAATTACCCTTAAAATAACTCAAAACAGAGTGTTTTTGGCACCTGAAACTGACTTAGGTGGCGCCCAAGTGATTGCCTAAGCTAGGTCGGGCAGCGTCTAACCAATCGCCTAAGTCTGGGTTGGGCGGCGCCTAACCAATCGCCTATCCTTATTGTCTCTCACGAAAATGGGCATAACTTTTTTCTCGGGTATTGGATTAAAGAAAAATTGATATCGTTGGAAAGCTAATTCGATTATCTACAATTTGGTGGGTCTAAATCATCCAAAATACTACATTAAAATCGAGTTATACTCATTCAAAGATGACCCTTGCAAAATCAAACACTAAAATTTGATGGATTTAAAAATTCTTAGCTTGTATTACCTTAAGTGACTCATATGAACATACTTAATGCATTATAAGCTATCTTATCACTATGATATTCATTGTAATTCATGCACTAAAATGCTACTCACAGGATAGGAGGTTTCATACGTAGGAAAAATGGTTCGTCTCCTAGCTTAGAAACATACGGGGTATTAGATATTGCATCAGGAAAATGGTTGAGGGAGGGAAAAAATCGAGTATTAGATAAGGACCTGTCGTAGCATTATAGTATATAGTAATCTTAACCTTGTATAGGATTATTTTAATTTTGCATTCATTATTCCCTAAAAATATACTCCTTATTTTGGTTTTGTTATATTTTTATGTCTTTACGTTATTAAAGAAAATTTTGGGTCAATGGAATGTTTTGCATTTCATATGTAGCTTTACAAATGAATAAGCTTACCTTTGGTATAAAAGGTCACGAAAATAAGACCTGACCACGATTATCAATTTGAGACCAACCCTTACTTTCAACTCAGGACCCAACCTTAACATGATTGTTAACTCGAGACCCAACCTTAACTCCTAACTCAAGATTCGACTCCCGACACAAAATCTGACCTCGACTGTCGACTCTCAACTCTAACTCTTGGTACGAGATTTGCATCCTAACCTTGGATTGTACTCGACCCCGACACCCGGCTCGAGATTCGATCCTGACTTCTAACTCTAAAGTAGGACCTAACATTACTCTCAACATATTATCCAATCCTGACTCTTGACCCGATACTTGGGATCTTACCTCGACTCCTAACTCAAGACCTCGACTCCTAACTCAAGACCTATTCTAACTCTCGAATGAGGTTGAACTTCAAGTCTGGGTTAATAATTAGGGTTGGGTTTGGGATTCAAGAGATGGGTCCAGGTTCGAGGAGGTCGAAGTTAGAGTCGGAGGTTAGAAGTTTGGCCGATATTGGAAACTAATTCTTGTGTCCTAGTTGGTTCTCGAGTTGATGTTGGAAGTTGTTCCCGAATTGAGGTTGAAGTCGGTTTGGTCAAGTCCCGAGAGTCGTTACTCAAGTGAAGGTTTAGAATGGAGTCTCAAATCAAGATTGGATCCTAGGTCCTGTCTCGGGTTAGGGTTGACAGTCGGGAGTCGAGATTCAAGGTAGGGAGTTGGGTCGAATCGAAGTAGAGAGTTGGGTCTCAGGTTGAGAATCAAAAGTCAAGGTTGGGATAAGTTTGATAATAATAACTAAGTTACACGTGCGAAACACGTACACTAAACTAGTATATATAAAAGAGTGAAAAGTGCGCGATCAAGGGTATAATAGTAATTTCAAGCTATGGAATAAATACTTTCATTCAATTTCTTATTGTGGATCCCATTTTGCATTCAATCTTTTTCTTTCTTTAAATGCACTATATCCACCTTCATTACACAATCAGTTTTTTCTTTTTTTTTCCTACTAGATGTAGTATTTTTAAATATAAATTATTCTCTTTGCAATCTTATAGCAAAAGTATGATATTTATACATAGCAATATTATTATTCCTTTAGAAAAATTCGTCTCTATTTACTATTTAACTGTAAATGATTTTTTGGTAATTTATAACCCTAATTTTCATTTTT
>NW_025853979.1:0-1311 GCF_002878395.1 Capsicum annuum | reverse complement strand
TTTGGACGAATCAAAGGCTCTAAGGTCAACTTTGTGCTAAGTGACTCTTATGAAAATTTTTTACCTAGAAAACAAATCAAACACACAGATAAAGATCATGAAACTTATATTCACATGGAAATCATTGGAATTATAGCTTTTTCACGTAGGAAGGATGGTTCAAACACTAGCTCAAAAATATGAGGTATTACAATTTGAGGCTTGGTGGCTTGTCTCAAGAGATAGAGTTGCATATGTGAAAGTGGGACATAATTAATATGGATTTCATTATAGGTCTTCTGTAATCTCAAAATCAGTATGATTCCATTTGGATCATTGTGGATAAGATGTCTAAGTCTGCCCGCTTCTTGCATTTGAGGACTAATTATTCAGGGAGAGGGTTATGCTAAATTTATTCAGGAGACCATAAAGTTGCATGGTGAACCAGTGTCTATCATTTTAGATCAAGGTACACAGTTTTCTTCTAATTTCTGGTGTTTGTTTCAGAAAGGTTTGGGTACTTAGGTGAACCTTAGCACTATTTTTACCCTCAAACGAATGGAAATGCAGAGCATACTATTCATACTTTAGAGGATATGCTAAGTGCCCATGTGATTGATTTTAAGGGAATTTGGGATGACCATTTTTCTCTTATTGAGTTTTCTTATAACAATAGTTATCATTCTAGCATTCAAATAACTCCTTTTGAGGCTCTTTATGGTAAAAGGTGCAGGTCTTTTATTGGGTGATTTGAGGCAAGTGAGACTAGGTTGTTTGGTATTGACTTTGTTCACCAAGCCATGAGAAGGTGAAGGTGATTAGAGAACGACTTAAAACTATATAAAGTCACCAAAATTTTTATATGGATATGAGGTGGATGGAGTTAGAGTTTGAATTAAATGATTGGGTGTTCTTCGAGGTGTCTCCTATGAAAGGATTCATGAGATTTGAGAAGAAGGGTTTCACGACCCGAGGCCAGACCCTAGTCACGACAACGGCACTTATGGTCATAAGTGACCAAAAGCTAACCCATGAGCTGGTACCAGCTATGAGCACTGAATAATATTATGGTAATAAGCATGCATAAAAAATAACTGATAAGGCCATAAAGTTTTAAATACTGATAATAAAACTGAATTCACAAGTCTAAAAACATCTGTCAAGACTGATAAAGCTGATAAGCCTAACTGACTGTCTGAAAACCTCAAAACTGACTGAGGAGTTGATGGGATAGGCCCTAACTGACTGACTAAAAAGAAATGTAGAAATATAAAATAAACAAAATAGGTCCTCGATAGATGATGAATCACCACTACTGCTGCTGCTGAAGCG
>NW_025853978.1:0-4182 GCF_002878395.1 Capsicum annuum | reverse complement strand
TGAAATAGTGACTTGAAAGTGTTTAAGTGTAGGTATTTGAAATGTGAACTTTTCATTTTGAATTTAGTTTAGTTCGGTAACTTGTATAGTGAATTAGCGACTTCAAAGTGATTAAGTGTAAGTACTTGAAATGCAAATCTTTCATTTTGAATTTTGTTTACTTTGATGACTCGTATAGTGAATTAGTAAATTGAAAGTGATTTAGTATTGGTACTTGAATTGCGAACCTTTCACTTTTTATTTAGTTTAGTTTGGTAACTTGTAAAGTGAAATAGTGACTTGAAAGTGTTTAACTGTTGATATTTGAAATGTGAACTTTTTATTTTGAATTTAGTTTAGTTTGATACATGTAAAGTGAATCAGTTACTTGAAATTTTCAAGTGTAGGTACTTTAAATGTGAACTTTTCATTTTGAATTTACTTTTGTTTGGTAACTTGTAAACTGAATTAGTGTCTTGAAAGTGATGAAGTGTAGGTACTTGAAATTTGGACTTTTAATTTTGAATTTAGTTAAGTTTAGTAACTTGTGAAGTGAATTAGTAACATGAAAGTGATTAAGTGTAGGTACTTGGAATGCGAACTTTTCATTTTAAATGTAGTTTAGTTTGATAACTTATAGAGTGAATTAGTGACATGAAAGTGATAAAATGTAGGTACTTGAAATGTGAAATTGTCATTATGGATTTAGTTTAGTTTGGTAACTAGTAAAATGAATTTGTGTCTTGAAAGTGATTAATTATAGGTACTTGAAATGCAGACTTTTCATATGAAATTTAGTTTAGTTTGGTAACTTGTAAGGTAAATAAGTGACTTGAAAGTGTTTTAAGTGTAGGTACTTGGATTGCGAACTATTCATTTTGAATTTAATTTACTTTGGTAACTAGTAAAGTGAATTAGTGAGTTAAAAGTGATTAAGTGTAAGTACTTGAAATGCAAACATTTCATTTTGAATTTAGTTTACTTTGATAACTTGTAAAGTGAATTAGTAACTTCAAAGTGATTAAGTGTAGGTACTTGAAATGCGAATCTTTCATTTTTAATTTAGTTTAGTTTGGTAACTTGTAATGTGAATTTGTGACTTGAATGTGCTTAAGTGAAGATATGTGAAATGTCAACTATTCATTTTGAATTTAGTTTAGTTTGGTAACTCTTAAAGTAAATTAGTGACATGAAAGTGATTATGTGTAGGTATTTGAAATGAGAACTTTTCATTTTGAATTTAGTTTAGTTTGGTAACTTGTAAAGTGAATTAGTGACTTGAAAGTGTTTAAGTGTAGGTATTTGAAATGGGAACTTTTCATTTTGAATTTAGTTTAGATTGGTAACTTGTAAAGTGAATTAGTGACTTGAAAGTGATGAAGTGTAGGTACTTGAAATTTGGACTTTTAATTTTTAATTTAGGTAAGTTTAGTAACTTGTAAAGTGAATTAGTAACTTGAAAGTGATTAAGTGTAGGTACTTGGAATGCTAACTTTTCATTTTAAATTTAATTTAGTTTGATAACTTATAGAGTGAATTAGTGGCATGAAAGTGATAAAATGTAGGTACTTGAAATGTGAAGTTTTCATTTTGGATTTTGTTTAGTTTGGTAACTAGTAAAGTGAATTTGTGACTTGAAAGTGATTAATTTTAGGTACTTGAAATGTGTATTTTTCAGTTGAAATTTAGTTTAGTTTGGTAACTTGTAAAGTGAATAAGTGACTTGAAAGTATTTTAAGTGTAGGTACTTGGAATGCGAACTTTTTATTTTGAATTTAATTTACTTTGATAACCTGTAAAGTGAATTAGTGACTTAAAAGTGATTAAGTGTAAGTACTTGAAATGCAAACCTTTCATTTTTAATTTAGTTTACTTTGATAACTTGTAAAGTGAATTAGTAACTTGAAAGTGATTTAAGTGTAGGTACTTGAAATGCGAACCTTTCATCTTTAATTAGTTTTGATTGTGAACTTGTAAAGTGAATTAGTGACTTAAAAGTGTTTAAGTGTAGATATTTGAAATGTAAACTTTCCATTCTGAATATAGTTTAGTTTGGTAACTTGTAAAGTAAATTAGTGACATGAAAGTGTTTATGTGTAGGTATTTGAAATGAGAACTTTCCATTAAGAATTTAGTTTTGTTTGGTAACTTGTAAAGTGAATTAGTGACTTCAAAGTGTTTAAGTGTAGGTATTTGAAATGTGAACTTTTCATTTTGAATTTAGTTTAGTTTGGTAACTTGTAAAGTGAATTGGTAACTAGAAAGTGATTAAGTGTAGGTACTTGAAATGCGAATCTTTCATTTTTAATTTAGTTTAGTTTGGTAACTTCTAATGTGAATTTGTTACTTGAAAATGCTTAAGTGTAGATATTTGAAATGTCAACTTTTCATTTTGAATTTAGTTTAGTTTGGTAACTCTTAAAGTAAATTAGTGACATGAAAGGGATTATGTGTAGGTATTTGAAATGAGAACTTTTCATTTTGAATTTAGTTTAGTTTGGTAACTTGTAAAGTGAATTAGTGACTTGAAAGTGTTTAAGTGTAGGTATTTGAAATGTGAACTTTTCATTTTGAATTTAGTTTAGATTGGTAACTTGTAACGTGAATTAGTGACTTGAAAGTGATGAAGTGTAGGTACTTGAAATTTGGACTTTTATTTTTGAGTTTAGGTAAGTTTGGTAACTTGTAAAGTGAATTAGTAACATGAAAGTGATTAAGTGTAGGTACTTGGAATGCGAACTTTTCATTTTAAATGTAGTTTAGTTTGATAACAAATAGAGTGAATTAGTGACATGAAATTGATAAAATGTATGTACTTGTAATGTGAAATATTCATTTTGGAATTAGTTTAGTTTGGTAACTAGTAAAATGAATTTGTGACTTGAAAGTGATTAATTGTAGGTACTTTAAATGTAAACTTTTCATTTGAAATTTAGTTTAGTTTGGTAACTTGTAAGGTAAATAAGTGACTTGAAAGTGTTTTAAGTGTTGGTACTTGGATTGCGAACTTTTCATTTTGAATTTAATTTACTTTGGTAACTTGTAAAGTGAATTAGTGACTCAAAAGTGATTAAGTGTAAGTACTTGAAATGCAAACCTTTCATTTTGAATTTAGTTTACTTTGATAACTTATATAGTGAATTCGTAACTTGAAAGTGATTAAGTGTAGGTACTTGAAATGCGAATCTTTCATTTTTAATTTAGCTTAGTTTGGTAACTTGTAATGTGAATTTGTGAATTGAAAGTGCTTATGTGTAGATATTTGAAATGTCAACTTTTCATTTTGAATTTAGTTTAGTTTGGTAACTTGTAAAGTAAATTAGTGACATGAAAGTGATTATGTGTAGGTATTTGAAATGAGAACTTTTCATTTTGAATTTAGTTTAGTTTGGTAACTTGTAAAGTGAATTAGTGACTTGAAAGTGTTTAACTGTAGATATTTGAAATGTGAACTTTTCATTTTGAATTTAGTTTAGTTTGGGTACATGTAAAGTGAATCAGTGACTTGAAATTTTCAAGTGTTGGTACTTTAAATGTGAACTTTTCATTTTGAATATACTTTAGTTTGGTAACTTGTAAAGTCAATTATTGTCTTGAAAGTGATGAAGTGTAGGTACTTGAAATTTGGACTTTTAATTTTGAATTTAGTCAAGTTTAGTAACTTGTAAAGTGAATTAGTAACATGAATGTGATAAAGTGTAGGTACTTGGAATGCGAACTTTTCATTTTAAATGTATTTTAGTTTGATAACTTAAGAGTGAATTAGTGACATGAAAATTATAAAATGTAGGTACTTGAAATGTGGAATTGTCATTTTGGATTTAGTTTAGTTTGGTAACTAGTAAAATGAATTAGTGACTTGAAAGTGATTAATTGTAGGTACTTGAAATGTGAAATTTTCAGTTGAAATTCAGTTTAGTTTTGTAATTTATAAGGTGAATAAGTGACTTGAAAGTATTTTAAGTGTAGGTACTTGGAATACGAACTTTTTATTTTGAATTTAATTTACTTTGATAGCCTTTAAAGTGAATTAGTGACTTAAAAGTGATTAAGTGTAAGTACTTGAAATTCAAACCTTTCATTTTGAATTTGGTTTACTTTGATAACTTGTAAAGTGAATTAGTAACTTGAAAGTGATTAAGTGTAGGTACTTGATATGCGAACCTTTCATCTTTAATTTAGTTTTGTTTGAGAACTTGTAAA
>NW_025853977.1:0-1141 GCF_002878395.1 Capsicum annuum | reverse complement strand
GAGTGTTGAATGCAATTGAAAGGTTTTTCACTTATATTGAACATTTGGCAAAAAAGGTGTGATTGAGGGAGTGTGAATTCCTTTGGTTCACCTAAGAGTGAGGTTTGAACTTACATTGGTGAGGTGTGATTGAGTACTTGAAACATATTATTTTTCTAATCATTGGTGGAAGTGAGGGTCTCTCTATCTATCTTTACTTTATGCAATCTCTACTTTATCTCTTTTCTCCTATGTGTTAATTTTCTCTTCTGTTGGTGGATGATTTTTGTGTCTTTAGTCCTTAGATTCGATTTTAGATAGCTTGTAGGCTATCAAGACCAAAAGGTAGAGGTTTTCTCCTAAGGAGAGATGGTGTGCTAAGATACCAGAGTAGATTATGTGTGCCATGGGTTGATGAGTTGAGGCAGCAAATTTTGGCAGAAGCGCATGGTGCGCGTTACTTCATTCATCCAGGAGCCACCAAGATGTACCATAACTTGCGGGAAGTCTATTGGTGGAGCATTATAAAGAGAGATATCACAGAATAAAGCTCTTTAAACTTTGGAATTTTAAAAGCACTGATGGGATACTTTCTGGTCTTCTTCAAATCCCATAACTATTTGTGGAGACTATCTGAGAAAGCTTTATTAGTAAGGACTTAAGCTTGACTATTTTTGATATCTTAAAAATAAGGTAGAGATGGTCTGAATAGAGTAAGATGAAAATCTATATAAGCTTCTTATAGAACCTTTCTATAGCATGATCTGAGACTTGAAAGAATGGAAACATTACATAAATGCCTTATAGCCTCTGAAAGAAAAGGATAGACATCTCTGTACCATTCTGCAGGACTCTACTGCACACAGGTTTACAAACGCCTTAGGACACTTGAACTCTATGCTCTAATACTAAGTTTGTAACACCCCAAAAAAGGGTCCCAAGACGTCACATAGTGCTTAGGGTCACAAGTGACCCCAAGCTAACCCTTCTACTGGCATAACTCATAAGCAACTTAATAAAATGCATAAATCGGTACAAATCAGCGAAATAGAGAAAATATATATATATATATATATATATATATTACTCTTTTCTGAATCTGATCAATACAAAACTGAATATACAAGATTACAAATCTGCTTTTACAAACATAACTGAAATT
>NW_025853976.1:0-38547 GCF_002878395.1 Capsicum annuum | reverse complement strand
ATCTATCAATGCACGCCAGAAAGATGAAAAGCTCATAACATACCCGGCTCTATTTTAGGGGATCTTTCCCGATCAAGGCGAGCTTGAAACGCACGGAGTCTACCCCTCTGAGTCAGCACCCTACATTCTCGCATTCTATGGCCTAGATCACCATACCCAAAACATACATCACTACCAGCTCCACACACATCTTGGGGGATCCTGCCACACTCTCCACACTGCGGATGGGTACGAACACCACTAGCACTACTATAGGCTTTGAAGCTTGGCGCTCCCTCAGATCTGACACCCTCATACACAAGTGCGGGTACACTAGCTAAAGATGGAGCTGGAACTAAAAATCTCTGACCATACTGAGAACTACTACCACCTTGAGACCCTGACTGCGAGAAACCAAGACTACCTGTCTTGGCTCTCTTACTCTCTCTCTCTCCTTTAACTTATCTGCCTGAATCTGTTGTGCATGTATCATCAGTCTAGCAAAGTCCATATCTCTATGAAGCATAGTAGTCCTACACTCTTTCAACACTAACCCGGATACAACAGTTACAAACTTACTCATACTCGCTCTAGGGTCAGCTACCAAGTCAGGAGCATACTTAGCTAATTGGTTAAACTTAAGACAATACTTTTTCACGGTCATGGTACCTTGCCTTAGGTTCATGAACTATTTTACCTTAGCCTCTCTCATCTCTAGCAAGAAAAACTTATCTATAAAGGCACTCTAAAAATCTAGCCAAGTCACAGGAGCTGCATTATCCCCTCTACTCTTTTCCCACATCACTACCCAATCATAAGCAACATCCTTCAACCTATAAGATGCTAAATCAACACTCTCCTTCTCAGAAACATGCATAATTTGGGTGATCTTCTTTACCTCCTCTAGATAAAGCTGTAGGTCCTTACCTACTACTGACCTAAAGAATTCGGGCAGTTTCATTTTTATGAAACTTCTAATTCTGGCTGTGGCTGAGTCCCTATCTTGCTGAGGTAGGGTTGCAGCCTGATGATTTCCCTAAACACTAGTCAGATCTTGGGCTAGTACTTGAAAAGCTGCCTGAAACTCTGTATGTGACACACTCTCATTCTCAGGATCCTGGCTGTGGAAGCTGATCATCAACCCCACAGATAAAATCTCTGCGAGGAGGCATACTCTGTAATTGGGAGAAATAAGTGGATTATATTGAGAACCAACTTGAGCTCATGATAACTCGCACAAAATGATCACTGAAAGAAGGAAAACTGCTCCTAAGAACATCCTGTAGCCTCTTGTATATAAATGTGGCATGCTATACACCCAAGCACAAGACTCTACTAGATGTGGCTTTTCAGACTCCCTAGGACACTCTTGAACCTTAGGCTCTCATACTAAGTTTGTAATGCCCCGAGATCCCATCCCGAGACGTCACACGGTGCTTATGACCCCGAAGGACCATAAGCTAACCCTTTACTGATATCTGTACCTATACACTGCATAATATCTGAAATAAATGTGGAAACTAGCCAAAAGGTTCAACACATCTATGAATACTCATAATACCAAAAATTGAATACTAATACATCCATCTAAAAAGCCTCTAAACTATCCGAACTGCGGAGTTGATGGGACAGGTTCCCAACTAACTCCATCAACTAAAAATAAACAAAGACTGAAGCAATAATAGTAAACTAAAATTCATCCTCGAAAGAAGAAGACTCACTGCTACTACTGTTGACTGGGACTGAACTTCTCTGAACCTATGGTTTTAAATAAAATACCATAGCCCAAATGCATCAGTACAGGAATGTACCGCATATGTAGATAAGGTAGGCTAATGCAAGGGCTCATGCATGCACAATATCTAAACTGAATAATCATGAAGATGCCGCATGAGAACACATACATGAATGTACAGACCATGAACACAATCACCGCAACTCTAGATACTGAAACTCGAATACCACTTTACTGCAAACTGAACTCACTATTGACACTGAAATACTGAATCACTGACTCATCTAATACTGATAATTGAGATTCTAGATGCACTTACATCAAGGACTGAATTTTGAGCTTACTGCTTTCGACTAACAGAATTAGAGATCAACTTTTCTAATAGATTATTTCAGAAGCGATTATCAATGATAAGAAGTATGATCATGTTCAAATCTGACAATAAGAATACTCAACAGAATCTGAGGTGGAGATCAATCCTATCTGATGAGAGATCTCTAAATATGATAATAAGAATACTCAACATGGTCTGAGACTGAGATCAAGCCTTTCTGACGGGAGATCTCTAGATATGATAATAAGAATCTGTATATGAGACCAAGCCTATCTGACGGGATGGTCCATGAATCAATGGAACTATCTGAGTTCCTCACTGAGATAGACGACTGTACCACACAGTCCTAATTTTTGAAGATTGATAGTAACACTGCAACTGTGGGAAGCAGTTACTTAACCGACATGCCCCAACCTACCACAGGTGGGGTCCAACCTGTAACCCCAGATGGAAGGGTGTCAATACTGTGCCACGGGTAAAGACCTCTCCGTTCAAGCCTCTCTGACGGGATGACCCTCGTAGGAAGTCAGCCTGAGGCAATATAATAGTCAAACCTCTCTGACAGTGATAGCCTCTACTAACGAGGAATCCTGCATCCTGTGCTGGCTATGTAGTTCTGGAGTTTAGGGATTGCTCCTAACGACTCAGCCTCTCTGACGGGGAGCCGCCATCCTTTTTCTCGCTCGGTGCTAGTTTCTACTCCCAACTGAAAGACTCTGAAATGAAATCTAAACTGAACACAACTGAACTGAATCTGATACTGATCATGTTTCTCAAAAGAACTGACTGAGTTACACTAAGATTGCTTAGTTCCATATCTGACGAAAAAGGTATCGAATCATGGTATCTGACTTACAATACAGAGCTTGAATAGATTACTTGAATCGCTTCTGAGATTAGAATTAAATCACTTGAATACTATTAGATCTGAGCTAATTACAGGACTGAGGCTAGATTACTAACGATATAGAGATTACAGAGATAACTGAGATTACTGAGCTTTCTTAAGTTCTGAACTTGTCTGAGGATACAGAGTTCTATAGTTCACTGAGTTTTGAGAATCATGGATAGACTAGAATTATCGAGAAACTGACACGGGCTCTAGATAACAGCTCTATTACCAGGTATAAATACCCCTAGGACTCGATAACATAAAAGTAAAGCATAATCATTCTTGACTAGTCATCACCACAATCATTCATTCATTATCACAAGCATTCGTTCATCATCACAAGCATTCGTTTATCATTACAATCATTAAAGCATCTCACAGTCATTAAGACATCATCTCAAGCATTTAAGGATCACAAATATCTATTTATCATCGCAATCGCCAGGGGGTCACTTTAAGCATCTCTGAATAACAATCATATAATAACGTAGGAGAAACATACTACCAGATCGTACTCCATTCAACAAGGTTTTACCTCAACTATTTCATGCCTATATCATTCTTGACATGTGTTTGGATATCACATAATTTTGGGAAACTTCATATTATCATGTCATAACTTACTTGCTAACCACTTGACATGTATTAAAAGCTTAGCATATATCAAAGAGCTCATAATTGGGGATTTACTACTATCACATCTCCACTTGTTCACTAAGGTCCTTCAACAAAACACTAGACATGCACGGGTTCACACTTACTTGGGGGTTTTCATACTGTTGTGGCACAATTCATTTGCTAAGGCCTTTCATAAGACACTAGGCATGCATGGACTAGCTCACAATTTGAGGTTTCATATTCAACATACTATAATGGCCCTTATGCTTCACCTAAGCTCTTTATCAAACCTATAGGGGACATGCTTCACATATTCAACCAATTCTACACCCAAATGTCATGAACATATCACATAGAAAGCAACATAAGGAAGATTCATCACAAATATCACATGGATTCTACCTACTAGCGTCAAGGCTCATGAATCTTGTAAACAAACATGAATCAAAACTCAACAACACATGTAACATCAATTTCAACTCATACAAATCATTAACAACTCATAAACATAAAAATCTTTGAGTTTTGAAAAGGGTTATTGAGCTTCTTGGATGAAAGAGACCCAAGAATCAACATCTACATACCTTAATCTTTGAAATTGGATGAATTCTAATGCTTGAGACTCTATCTGCACTTGTAATAAATAATTATTGAAGCCCACACTATGAGAAACTTGATTCTTGAAGGAACCTTGAAAATTTATGGATGGTTTTTAGGAAGATTAGGGTTCTTGAATGAAACCCTAGTTATATCTTCTTAAGAGAATTAAGAGAGAAGATGGAGAAATTAGGGTTTGAATGGGATTCCTCATATTTATAGAGATCTCCAAAAGATGAGAAAAGAATAAAATACCCTTACAAAAATGTCCTTAAATTGCTGGAGAAAAATAGCTGACGACATCTGTGATAAGCCGTCAAGTTGGTGATAGGTCGTCACGAATTGTCGTCACAACAGGGTGAAATTTTGAGTTTCTGGTTAAGGTTGATGACATTAGTGATAGGCCATCACGGGAAGGCTTGTCACAAAATATCGTCACCAGATGTAGAAATCTACCCAGGGATGACGACATTGGTGATAGATCTTCACACTCGTGACAGCTTATCACGAATGTCATCACTTAGTTTCTCAGCCTGACATGCTGGAGTAAAATAAGCATAACTTTTTGCTTCGATATCGGTCTTTTAACGAAATTGGTATCGTTGGAAAGATAATTCAAAGAGCTTTCATTTGATATGTAGTAGGTCCTCTAAGTAGATATATACAAAGAGTTATGGTCGATTGAAGTTGACCAAAGTTTTGACGCTCACTAAAACTTGAATGATAGGAAAACTTTCAACTCGTCCTTGAGTTAGGGGACCTTCATGATCTTAATTCATGCTCAAATAGATTCCCACACGATTCAAAGTATTTCATACTTGGGAAGATATTTCTGAAGCATTTAGACTCATATTTTTCGCTTTACCAAATACGCTCTAAGGCTCAGATTGAAAGAGGATTTTGTGGGGTATTACAGCTGAACTCGAAGATCCACTACCTGAACTTAATAAGGCTAGAACTTTTAAAATCTCTACCATGAGAAACCTATCCTCTTGACTCACCAAAATAGTGCACCTTCTTGGCGCCTTTTTGAGATGCTTTAAGAATACCTTCTGTTATCTTCGCACAATCCACAATGCTCTAAAAAGATGCTCTAAATATAACCATCTGACAAGTAACCAACACGAGGCTCAGGGGAGAGTCCCCTAACACTCTTCTTAGAAGGGGTGGATCCACTGGCCCGTCCATTCCCTCGAGTCTGTCCATGACTCGAGGCTCATCCTATAAGAGAAAGTTCTGCACCTCTGACCTCGCAGGACCTAGTCAACACTATTTTCACAGAATGAGTAAAAGACAACTCAAAACTCAAGGTATACAAGAAATTTGCATGATAAGGAATAAAATAAAGAAAGTTTTCCTTAAGGCATCCTATAGCTGCTTGAAGATAGATATGGATGTCTACGTACCAATCCGTGAGACTTTATTAGACATTCTATTCTTACACCATTGAGACTAATAAAAATTTAGCTGCTCTGATACCAATTTGTCATGACCCAAAAGTCATAGGTTATGATGTTACTTATCGCGGTGAACCTTGAGAAGTAAGCCTATCACACAAATCGATACACGAAGGGTAAAAAGACAGAAATAACCCCAAGGTAATACGTCTAGAACGAAGTCGAACCATACAAGTATAATAAATACGGAAAGAGACATAGCAATGTAGCCATAAATCTCAAAACCAGGTGTCAATAGTATAAGAACGTGTCTAGTATAACTCTAATCCAAAAGAAATACATAAGATAAACAAATACAAGAGAAACTCTTTCTCTAAAATAAAGTAAAGACATAGTATATAGAAAAAGGTAGTAGAAGACATTCGAACACCTGAAAATCATTAACTACCTTGAAAGCTCCAACAATCGCTTGAGTTAAGCAATGTGGGCTGCACCCAAACCTAGATCTGCACCAGAAGGGTATAGTAGGAGTGAGTACGGTCCACTTGTACTTAGTAAGAATCATAGGCTGGCCGAGCAAAGTAGAAAATAAAGTACACAAAATACACACTAAGGGCATATCACCTGCAATCATAAAATGTCCCACAACGGTAGCCCACGCCGCATGCACTAATAGTTCTAATATATATATATATATATATATATATCATAAATACAACAACAATACAACAAGTATAACATAAGTATACATTAAATCACATGCAAGTATAAACATAGAAGAATATGCATATACAAGATAGTCAAGTATAAGTAATAGAATATAAAGCAAGTAGACATAAAACAAGTCAATACATAAATTCAGTCACAACATCAACCCTATAAAGTAAATGTAATGCATAAGATGATGTTGCTGCTGCTAATGAGGATGATGAAGCACGAGGTTGGCACACAGCCTAGAGGTTGACACACAGTCATTAAGTCTTCTCCGGCATAATCCTTTGGAGAAGGTCCATAAAATCTAATATCCGATTTCAATATTTAGTATTTTTTAGGTTTCCCATATTTTCAGTGTTTTCAAAGTACTTGCATAATATAAGACACAAATCAAGGACACATACATGACAACAAGTAAATATAAAGCAATAAAACAAACAAGTGAAATGATGCGTATGATGATTATAGAATAATGATGCAATGTTTACAAACATTCAAAATAAATATTTCCACACCCAATCTATATGGTGTATTTCCACAACCAATCCATAGGATGTATTTTCACAACCAACCACAATATTATAACTCCACAACCACGTGAGCCAATATCCACCTACTATTTCCACTATTCATGAATTTCCACTTGATTCATATGCCCACAAAATATGAATATATCACAATATGCCAAAGGCACCACAATAGGTATTTCTAACAACATAATATATTTATTCACATGTATTCAAGACTAACAATATCACATAAGACCTTGCACGGTCACATATATCACATAATATCTCAATTTTAATGATTTTATCACATATAGGCCCCTACATGGGTACAACACATAGATAGCCATTTATCATGATTAGTTTCCATCCTTAACATGCATTTTGATGCACCAATTAACTACCCAACCCAGTCTGAAGAGTTAATTCATAACATACCTCAAATGTCGGATCTGGTCTACTACACTTCAAACCCATAAACTTACTTTTCACGAATGATCCCGAAATCAACTAAAACTAAGAAAAATAAAATCTACGCATCAAAACAAAACCAACGATACCCATATTTCTTACTTTTAGTTCAGGGTCAAAACGGACCCCTGAAATTGGATTTCAAAAAAGAAGTTACTTCAAAACATGTTTTCCATACCTTTAGAAATCTACAGCTGAAAACCCAAGTCAAATTGAGTGAAAAACGAGGTTCAAATCGAAGAAAAAATATTTTTAGTCTTTACCGGGTAAAATCTTTGAAATTCGTTAAAAATTCAGGAATCGAGGATAGTTTAAAGATAAAATCGAGAAAAAATAAGTATTTATAGGATTAAGATATTATGCAAGAAAAAAGGAGTGAAATTTTGGGATAAATCAAGTAATAAGATTTTTGAGGTTTTGAGAAATTAATTCAAGAATTAAAGTAAGAAAAAGGATGAAATGTCACCTTAAATTCATAAATGATTCAAGAAATAGAGGTTAATCTAGCTTCTCAAATACCCATAAACTTCACTTTTAAGCTCTCACACTATTTTAGGGCTTAACTCTCAAGAGGTAAGGTGAAAGAATGAGCAAAATCGGGCCAAAAAGGGCTTTTTATACTTGCACTAGGTTGCCAGGCAAATAAGGCATAAATCGCCTTTGCCAAATAAGATTTGCCCTTTATTTGCCAGGATGCACCAGCAAACTGGTGCACCGGATTTTTAAGCCTCACCAGCAGCTAGAAGAAGAGAAAGGAATGATGTCCCGGCCTGGGCTGGGCACCTATCAGCCAACTATTTCTTTTTGGAATGGAAAGAAGAAAGGATGGTCATAGATCATTGATGTCGAATTCACGAAAAAGATCATATGTGAAAGAATTGTCAGATTATGGGTTTACGGAGTAGACAAAATAGAGAATGAATGAAATAGAATAGTCTGGTAGAATCGTATGATAGGAAAAGTGTGGAGCCTCCCACTTGTCTAGGTTACCGGGCTGGCTAACCCAACTATGAATTTCTATCAATGTTGGAATGTAAGTCAAAGGGAGACCACGAGGGTCTTCCTTATCGGATACGTAAGATATCCCGGCGTTAGAGCAAGGCATTTTTCACATCTAACTGATACAATGACCATGATCTCTGTGTAGCCAAGGAAAGTAAGATTCTAATAGAAATGACCTTTGCCTCTGTTGAAAGGGTCTCGCCATAGTTTATTCATTTGGTTTGTGTGAATCCTCTTGCCACTAACTTTGCTTTATATCTCTCAATCTCCCTACTTGGCTGGAATTTCTTCATCTATCTGGTGTTTCATCCATTTTAGGTTCTATTAATTTTATAACAACTCTCTTCAATATGCATGGACCTGGAATGACTATGCATAGATCACCAGACTTCGATGGGGTGCTCAAGATTCGTTTGGAGTTTGATATACGCAAACAAACTATGTAACTACACTAAATTCGATGCTTTGGACTTAGTAGAAATATCAAAATTTTGAGAAAACATCGTTTTCACAGATTCGACCCCCCAAGCTTGAAATCATAATTTTTAAAATCGAGGATCAAAATAAGATTTGAAAGTCGTAATACCCAATCAAATATGTTCCCATCCTAAAATCGACATTTTGGACGCATTGGAAAAGTCAGATTTTTCATCTGCTATTATTTCAACCAAAAATGAGTCCAACTCCCATATTTTCAATTCTCCCACTTTTTGACCAACCAGTCGAAATGAGCTAGGGTGAATCAGGATCCGAACCAAAGGTCTTCCTAACCTAAAATCGATATTTCAGAGCTACTAGTGCAGTGTGTTCAACCATCCATTGTATGAATCAAAAGATATTCACACAAGTTCATAATAAGGCTCTTGAAGTTGCCAAAAACCACAATTTCGCACAAAAGGCACCAAAATGCATCAGAAACCGTGCCAATCACCCCCACACCCCAGAAATATCACAATGCAACTATGAGGAGGGGTAAAATAGTCACATCACACAAAAACACATATTTCATCAAGTTTTCAGGTCGTTACAATTTGCTTCTGAGATATGGTAAATCCTTCAGAGATTCAATCCTTCTAAGGTCTGAATATTTTCTATTTATGATGGTTTAAATATAGTTTTTCAGTAAATTGGGGATATATACAAAATTGTGTACAACTTCTGTTAGCATAAAGTGTTATTTGATTGTGGAGATGCTAATGATTACCTATATAACATCAATTAGTTGTTTTGCGCGATTACTAAATCCGAACTTCCTCCTAGCGCTCCTCAGTCCTTTTCAAGTTACCTACTTGATTTTATTCAAACTGCATGTTGGATCAATTTAAAGTCACAAGACTTGTACTTGCCAAAGTGTCGGAAGATAATTGCTTTATGTTTGTTTCAAAGGTTAATAATACCAACATGATAAGATATTTGACTATAGAATGAACTACATGTAGAGATAGAAGCAGATACATGAAGAGATGCCAATCCATAATGCAGTACACTAGACAAGTCAAAGAATTTGTAGTGTTCAAGTAGCTGTGAAAAGTTGGAGTAAACTGACTAGGTTGCAAGAACCAAAACTCAAAACTTGGGACAAATGGAATAAATAATTACTAATTATTTGTATTCTGCTTCTAATTACATGTATTCTACTGAGAATTTTGTGTTTGCTTCATGGAATTATTAAGAGCGATAGTGAATCTTTCCTCCTGCTCCATAATTTTCACTTGTCACTTCACCTATTCCTTAGCTACTGCAACCGTTTCAGTAGCTCCTGCAGTATCTTCTACTTCCCTTTTAAACTCAAATAAACAGCACTGCAGCTGAACTATACCATCTTTCTTATGTTAAAATGTGCCACTCTAACAACAAGTGGTGATGTTACCCATGTTCTTTTGTTCCTCCATGACAAGGACCTAAATACATATCCCTGTGTGGGTGCAACCACTTTGAAAGTCGTAAAATTCATCTTCTGGTAATATCTAGTGAAAGTCAGCATGTTGGACTTGTTTGAAGGTCAGTATTCAAGTACTTTTTATCACTGGTTCCTTCATCATCAACCCTTCCTCTGTGGCATATTCTACAATTAAACCAGAACTTATGTTATATTTAAATCCAAAGTTTCACTGATTTGTCACTTGAAAGTAGCACTTCTATGCCAAGCAATTGTCCGATGTTGTTGCCGAATTCAATCTCTTTTTTTACTTGGTCTATCACTTATTCTCCTATTTGTTACCAATGAATGAGTTGATTCTCGGCGTTGACGCAGATGCAACAGGTTAAAAAGTATACTCTGATTCTGTTGCCTAAGTTACTATGTTTTATCTCAGTTACATTCAGTCCATTAGTCAATATTAACATTACTCATCTAGGATCACACATCACCTCTCTACTGATGTTTTATGACTCATCCATATAGAAAGATTGAATCTTTTTTTATCTTCTATTTCTCTTTATCCTTATATTCTCAAATCGGGTCATTTTATTAACCCAGGTTGATCTGAGGAAAATTGAGAGTATGATCATTGGACATGATAAGCTTAAAAGACATAACGTAACCAAAATTTTCTTTACATTGAAATAAATCATAATTATTTTCTTAGTAGCATAGGAAAAGAAGAGCTTCACTAGCACTAGATGCCACACCACTGCTAAAAGATATCACAACAGTGCAACTCGTATTTGCCTTCATTGTTATCTTGCTTTGATTAATTTTCTCTCTCCTCTTCACCTACTGTTCTTATCACTGGTAGATTAGGTAAAGAAAGGAAAGAGAAAGACCTGGGGAAGGGGAAGGAGGGACAAAAAGAAGAAACAAAATTGAAATATCTGCAATCAATAGGAGTTACCTACATTGCTATATCTTGCACATTAGTCATCACTACTTGTGTACTAAATGTTCAAAACTGGTTTGTTGTAGCTTTTTCAATGCCAAAGTTCCATAAGATTTTATCACAAGAGTCCATACAGAATACAATTTTTTGAATTTTTCATTTCAATTCTTCCTTAATTTGAGTTTCATTCTATGCACATATTGGTTTAAGAAGGTGCATTTACTAGTCCATGAGGATGACTTTATTGCTCTTTTGTGTTTTAATTTATTGAGAAGGAAAAAAGTAAGAAAGCAAATAATTATGGGACAATTTAATGTGAAGACCTATTAATTGCTTTTTTGATTTCTCCTATCTAGATTTATGATTCTTAGGTTAGGAACATGATGCTTGTCTAGGTTGAGCATGATACTGGAACTTTTTATAAGAATATAATTTTTTAGTTTAAGTATCTCAATTTCTAATTTATCCTTTCTATGTAGATGGAACCTTCACATCGTAGTTAGATGTATAATATGACGCCTCCTAATCGTGTGTGTGGGTTGAGGGAGGAATATAAAGAAGGGGTTGCGGGTTTTATTTCTAAGGCGATGACACTTGATTTTCTTACAGAAGGGACAATTAGGCGCCCTTGTGAGAAATGCGAGTGCGCTATGTTATTGGGACCAGGATATTGAATTTCATCTTCTTAAAAATGGATTTATGAAAAATTATTATGTGTGGATAGTTCATGGAGAGACTAACACTGGTGGTGGTGATTATGGTTTTCAGAATCCGTTTGGTGATGAGGGTCGTTCCATAGCGGAGAATAATGTTGAAAATTGTCGATATATATAGTGAGATGGTTAGGGATGCTTTTGGGACACGCTTAGGGACTCAAAGTGAACTAAATGAGATTAAACACTTTTATAAACAGTTAAATGAAGGTAGTCATCCACTGTATGAAAGGTCAATGCATTCTAAGCTATTTGTTGCAGTTAGATTACTAAGTATCAAATGTTCTATTTCTCAAGTGGGCATGGATTCAATTATTGGGCTTATGAATGAACGTAATACAAATAAATTTGACTTACCCAAAGATCACTACACAACAAAGAAGTTAGTTTCCAAGTTAGGTCTCTTATCAGAGAAGATTGATTGTTGCGAGAAAGGTTGCATGTTATTCTATAAGGATGATGGTACATTAGAATATTACAAATTTTGTAACCAACCTCGTTATAAAGAAGTCACAAATGCTAAAGGGAAGAAGGTTCCAATAAAATAGATGCATTACTTATCCCTTATACCACGGTTAACAAGGTTGTATGCATCAATTAGCTCTGTCCCTCATATAACATGGTACCATGAACATTAAAGACCACATGGTGTTCTATGTCACCCATCAGATTGAGAAGCATGGAAGTATTTTGATAGGGTGTTTCCAGACTTTTCTAGGGAATTAAGAAACATTAGGTTGGGATTATCAGCTGATGGATTCACTCCATTTGGTGTTTCTACTACACTATATTCATGTTGGCTGGTGTTTGTTACACCTTATAATCTACTGCCAGAGTTGTGTATGACAAGCCCGTATTTGTTTCTAACTTGCATTATTTTAGGTCCTCGCAATCCTAAAAGTTTGATTGATATATATATGCAACCACTGATTGATGAGTTGAAAATTATGGAGTGAAGGTGTAGAAACATATGATGTATCAATCAAACAAAACTTTAGATTGTGTGCTGCTTTGATGCGGACTATAAATGATTTTCTTACTTAGGGAATATTGTCCCGGTGGTTGACTGTGGGCAAGTTAGCTTGCCCGTGTTGTATGAATTACACAAAAATATTCACTTTGAAACATGGAGGTAAGATCTTGTGGTTTGACTGTCACCGTCGATATTTGCCAATGCAACATAAGTTTAGAAGAAATAATAGTGCATTTATGAAAAACCAAACTGATTTTAAAGAGCCACCACCAATCTTGTCACGATAAGAAATTTGGTCAAGGGTAAGAAATTTGCCTAAGGTGACAGAGTCTCCACCGTCTAGGATACCTAGTTATGGTGTTACACATAATTGAACAAAACAAAACATATTCTGGGAATTATCTTATTAGAAGCATAATCTTTTGCCGCATAATCTGGATGTAATGCATATTGAGAAATTTTTTTGTGACAATTTGTTTAATACTTTGATGGATATCACTAACAAGACAAAGGATAATTTGAAGGCCAGGATGTACTTAAAGGAGTATTGTAGATGAAGTGAATTATACCTGACACACTTTAATGACAAGATTCAAAAGTCCAAAGCCAGTTATACATTCACTTTGGATGAAAGAAGAGGGATTTGTGATTGAGTTAAGAATTTAAGGATGCCAGATGGTTATGCGTCAAATTTATCAAGGTGTGTTGATATGAACGAAGGAAAGTTGATATCTATAAAGAGTCACGATTGTCACATTTTCATGGAATCTTTTTTGCTTATTGCATTTTATGCATTGCTCGATAGAATAGGAAAGCCCATAATAGAGATAAACATATTTTTTAAAGATTTGTATTCTAACACATTGAGGGAAGAGAGCCTAGCTTTGATGGATAACAATATTCGATTAACCTTAAAAAAACTGGCAATTCCTCCTGAATTTTTTGATGTTATAAAGCATCTTCCAATTCACTTTGCGCAAGAGACGTAACTTGGAGGGCCTATTTAGTTTAAATAGATGTATCTCTATGAGAGGTAAT
This sequence comes from Capsicum annuum, assembly GCF_002878395.1. Classification (NCBI taxonomy): domain Eukaryota; kingdom Viridiplantae; phylum Streptophyta; class Magnoliopsida; order Solanales; family Solanaceae; genus Capsicum; species Capsicum annuum. Next base: position 24,759 of record NW_025853976.1, on the reverse strand, counting down.
GTGGGCTCCTCCACGGGGTTTCACATTAGTCAACCTAGTAGCTTGTAATACCCCGGGAAATTTTTCGTTGAAATTTTGTGCGTAAACGTGTTGGGTTCTATCTTCTAAAATGAATTATAAATTTTTCATGTAGAATGTCTTAGATTATGACCCACCATTGCGTAGATTATCGAATAATCTTTCCAACGATATATGGTTCATCCAAAATGGACACCCGAGCGACGAGTTATGAACATTCCGATCGAATCGTGAATAGTAGTGAACAGTAAAACGTGCAGGAAAAAGTACTGAGGCCTGACGTATTTTTGCTCCAACTTTAAATGATCATAACTCCTTGTACATAATGATCTCGGTGATCTACTATATATCAATGGAAATCTCTGTGAGTCCTCTTTCCAATGAAATTGGTTTCATCCAATTTGTCTATCGGAGCAAAAAGCTATGGTCGATCTACTTCAGCCTATCAAAAGTGAATTTTTGGGTCAACTTCAAATGATCATAACTCCTCGTACACAATGATCTGGGTGAGATACTATATATTAACGGAAAGATATGAGAGTCCTCTTTCTAATGAAAGTAATTTTATCCAATTTGGATATCAGAGTAAAACGTTATGATTGATCTACTTCAGACTATCAAAACAGTCCACCAAAGGATAGATTCGAGAATTATTTGATTTTTAGGGGCATTTCGGTCATTCCCCCTCACCCAAAATCCGTCCAAACCCTATATTAAAGCCTATTAGAAGCATTATATGTTATATTTCATCAAATCCCCTCAAAAAGAAAACCCTAAGCTCCTACATCCAACTTCAAGAACCTCCAAAGTTCACCATTAATTTTGCAAATTTATTCAAGATTCTAAATTCCTAGTTCAAGAACTCCAAGAACCATCATTCAAAGGAACGATTAACATCTCAAAAATGAGTATCGATCTAAAGTTCATCATTCAAGGTATGTGGAGTTTTTCAACAAGAACTCTCTTTCGTTCTTGTGCCCAAAAGTAATTTTCTTTACAAAGGCATGATTTTTATTTGATTTGTATGAATTTGAAGCATGAACCCATATCTTATGATGATTATTATGAAATCTTGATGTTTATGATTTTGAAAGATGAATTTACATGTGTGGAGATATAAGACATGAATATTGAACGATATTTATTATGATTTTTAGATTTGAGTCGTGAATCCCCATTGGAAATTGTGTTTTTTTTGAGAAAGTGTGTGTTATAAGCACGTTGATGTTGAATATTTGAAATATTTTGAATGATTTGACCTTTTGGTCTTAATGGAGTTGTTTTGAACTCGAGTGTGAAAGAAATCCACAACGTGGTTGATTTTGATAGATGGGAAGCGTGATGGCTCCCGATGTATATTTATATATTACTGAAATTGTTTTGTTGTGGATTGTCTTTGAAATGATCTGATCTAAGTTCGGGAGAAATATTTAGCACCGAGTGGGAGGTATAAAGCAACCTTACTTCCCTAGAACTACGTGCCCCCGTAGGAGTGAGCCTGAGGCTGATTTATATAGTGATCACTAGTTTGTGTGGATTTGATATTGATAGTCCTACTCCGATGGCAAGGATAAGACGGCTTTCCCGAATGTGGGTTGTACGTTGGACTCCATGTAACTCACATGGTTTATGTCGGTTATAGGATCTCCCAGTGTGTGTGTTTCCTTGTGTCTATGGTGAATGATGGAGTGATTTGAAAGTGCAATTGTGAAAGTTATTCTTCTGAAAGATTTAAATGATATTTACATTATGAGAATTGATATTCTTGATGAACTGAAAGTGATTGACAAAATATATGATGACTCACATGTGTTATTGTACTTATTTCATCCTCTCATGATTATGATGATTTTCTTCGGGCTATGTGAGTCTTTCATACATCCTGCATATTTCTTATAAATATTTATGATGATGATGTTTATACAACTGCATACGCCCCCATATACTCGGTTCCTTTCCATGGTACTGACCCACATCTTCGAATGTGGGCTGTATTTTCTCAGAATGTAGGTTCAGGTGCTCAGTTTCAGGTTCGACAGTGATTCTTCGGGCATGCTATTCTACATCCTCTATTGTGGTGAGTCCTCATGTTTCGAGGACGTGATGTCTGATATTGGTTTCACGAAATTGTTTACATTTGATAACTGAGTATGAGTCAGTTGGGGCATGTCTCAATGGATCGCTGGTTTTATTGATTTTCTTAGAGGCTTGTCAAACTAGTATAGATGTTGGGAGTTGACTAATAAGTCCTATTTTGTTATCTTTCTGAAATTGTTTTATTCTTGAATGATGATTACTCTGTTGATATTTGATGTTATTTATGGAAACCCCGTTGATTTGTGTTGAACTGAATGAAAATGGCTCAGAGGGTTAGCTTGGGGCTACTCGTAGCCTCAAGCACCGTGTGACGCTCCGGGACCCATTTTCCGGGGCGTTACATAGCTCTTCATCTGTGCCTGCTGCTGCTGTATCACCCGCATCATCTCCATCTTCATATAATCCTAGCATATTTGGTTTGAGAACTGGAGTTCCTAGAACACCAATATCAACATCCATGATAGTGCTACAACACCTACTTCACTGAATCAAAATATTGAAGAGATATTAGAGTTTGACCGAAATGGGAGGCTGATTATCACTCCCTGATCATATTGAAGGGTATGGTGAAGGGTAAGTAATCCTTATGTTTTTCGCTAATTTGTGAAAAGTACAAAAATAAAGATGATTTGATTTTAATACAGGTTCGTTCCCTTAAAGGCCGTTGAGAAGAATATTATAGCATCAATTAAACCATTTTACCGTGCTGCTTGGAGTACATGGAGGGGAATTCTATATGATATCAGGGACTTAATCTGGGCTCAACTTCAGGTACAATTAGAATTTATCTTTATATTATTGTAATACCCAATTTTCATTTGATGATATTAATTGTATTGCAGACAAAATGTTCATGGAGCCTTGTCATGAAAATGAAATAAATACTCTTTTGAGAAGAAAACAGCTAAGCGGATTACAAAACACTTGTTTGAGGCTCGAAACAAAAGAAAGAAGCCTGGATGGATGTCAAATGTAGTGTGGAGTAAGTTTTTGGTCATATGGGATGGTCTAGAATACAAGAAAAAGAGTGAACGAGCAAAGGCAGCCCGAGCCTCTAAAAAGGGTGTCTCGTTGCACACAGGAGGTTCCATGAGTTTTGCCACCCCACCAACAAATACTAGTAACTTCTGCTTTCTGTTTACATTGATCGTTTTTATGTTTTCATTTATGACATGTGATATCCCAACTCCTTATATGTGTGAATAGAAAATCCTATTTGGTGAATCTAGTTTATTCACCAGACGAGTAAATCATACATTAGTTCTCTAAAGTTTAACTACTCAGATAAGCTACAGTACTGTATAAGTAACTTAAGTGGGTTCACTAGACTTGTCAAAAGAAAATGTGAAGGATCAATCCCCTTTGGACATGCTTTCGAAAGATTGAACTCCTTAAGTATATAATAAGAGAAGAAAACCAAAGCTAGGAACGAACCTTCTCGTGTGAAGGAAATGAGTAATCTATCGGATATCGAGGGTGCTCAAAAGTTAAACAAACTAGCTCTGCACTGCCACAATATCAATTTACTAAGTACCAAAGTGGTGACATACAACAATCATAGAAACTTCATAAGCAGATGTCAATTTGACTCTTCGTGGACAAAGAAAGATGGTAAAGTAAGCAACTTTTTGCTATACAGTTCGACGACGAATATCACTTCCATTCAACTTATTGTATTTCACTTTATTTTTATTTTATTTTATTTTATTTTATTTTTGATTGTTAGATGGCAAGAATGGACTTTGAGCCTAAATCAACCTCAAAAGCTGTTAGATGTCAAGAATGGACCTTGAGTCGAACTCAACCTCAAAGCTGTTAGATGTCAAGAATGGACCTTGAGCCTAACTCAACCTCAAAAGCTAGCTCAAGGGGTGAGGATTACCCAAGTCCATATAAGCAAACCACTAGTCCATTTCCCAACTAATATGGGACTTTTACCCACTCTAACACCCCCTCACACCTAGGCCCAACTGGCACTGGCGCGTGGACTGAGAGCCCAAAACGGGAATGAACCTGACTTTGATACCATGTCAAGAATGAACCTTGGGCCTAACTCAACCTCAAAAGTTAGCTCAAGAGGTGAGGATTACCCAAGTCTTAGTCCATTCCCCATCTAATGTGAGACTTTTACCCATTCTAACATTAGAGATCTATATTAGAAAATTGCTTTCCAAAATTTAGGTAAAAGTAAGATTAACAATATTATCGACTAGTTATAACTATAGACTGCAGTTAAATTCCAACAGCAAAAATTTTAAGACCTGACAGTTAACAAGAGATGAATTATTTACTTTTACGCCTCTTAATTAGATTCCTTCCCCGACTATCTTTCAGAAAAAACTACCTAAATGCTGCGGTCATGATTCATAACACCCAAAAGCAAAAAAAATACTGTTCACTTGTTCAATGAATTCAACGAACTTTCCTGGAGCTTCTTGACAACATCTCATTTGGAATGACATTGAAACACCTTGTGAAAAAATTTCATAATAAAGGAATATTCAAGTATTCACATTAACAGAACTGTTTTAACGCTAACTAAATGAATGAAATACAAAAGTCCATCTATAGCCACCTTTTAGTCATCTGGATAAACGTCTTTAGAAATGCTAATAGAACATCAATGAACCTCTTTGATAGGCTACTCAAGCTAACACCAAACTTCTTGTTATAGGATCTCCAAAAATCTTTCCACCCTCTTTACTTCGTTTAATCTTCCGCTTTTGTACCAACTTGACGATTTCAGCAAGAACCTTTTATAACATTTAAAATGATAAAGCACGCCATAATTTCTTCTGACGTCGCTCAAATTTTCCTACAGATAGTATTTTCTGTACTTGCTTAAAACATATAAAGAGAAACTATCGGTTGGGCGGAAGAATGTAATAATTAATCCTATCCCATAGAACTTAACTGGTTGTACGAAAACAGAATAAATGTGACTATGCCTGGAATACATACGGCTTACGCCTAGCCTTAACCTTAAGACAAAAAACACCAACATTATAGATACAAAATACACCTAGCCTTAAGGTTATTTTTCACACCACATCTGTATAATGAAAATGTAGTTTCATATGTCACACCACATCTATCTAATAGGTCTCTAGTGGACAATCTTCCATGAGCAACTTACTATAGTACAAAGATCCGTCAAATTAGTCTAAAGTCTCTATTATATATTAATTGAACCTTTGAGCACTTTAATTGGTTGAACACTGTGACATATTCTTTACCACTATCATCAAATAAATAAACTGCATAGCCAAAATACTTCTTGACTTGTAGGATCTTTTAGAATTATATCTAGGAAGCTTGTTTAATTGGGGAGATGCTTTATCTTTATAAGTATAGCTTTATTACGATGAATATACGTAAAGATCCTATCGTTTTTCTTTGGCCTTTTTCGTTTTATGCGTCATGCATGCCTTGCTAATTTATGATATATATTAGCTTATGATAGGTCCAGATCTTTCTTTTTTCAAAAAAAGAAGTTGAAAAACTCAAAGAGGAGGAGAAAAACATATGAATTTGCTTATTCTTTTTTTCCTTCCTTCTCTTTTTGGGAGCTTGTTAAAAATATTGTTCAAGTATTCTAGTACCAAACCTTTTTATGTTTATCAAGTTTTTAAAAATAACATTGTTAGCTTTGGGATGATTTGGAGTTGTTAAAAAGCAGCAACTATATTATGTGAAAATAGATGATTGTTGGACTCAATGTTCAGAAGGCACATGTAACATCTATTGGCAATCTATAATTTTATTTTCTTAAGGTTATCTTGAGTGAGACAAGCTTCATGAAGAGCTGTCCAACTGAAGCATATGATCTTTATTGGGAGCTTTGTCTTTCATATCAACTTTCATGGCCAGTTATCAGGCACTCCACATGAGCAAATGAATTTACATAGCTTGCTTTTACCAAGTATTTACCATCCTTGTCACTATCCCACCCTAACTTGTCTTCTTTCTGGACATGAATTGGGAGCTTTTGAAAAAAACTACTTAACATGAAAACTGTAGCTCGTGACTACTTAACAAGAAAACTATAACAAAAGTTTAAGAAACAACAATAGAGCAAGATGTCCTCCATGAGCTAACTATCTTATTTTTTTTAATTGTATAACAAAAATTAAAAGGGGAGCAGATGTCACTCCTGCTGAAGTCTTCGCGGAGACGGATGAAAAGAAGAAGAAGGATGGTACAAGAGAAGGTTGGGTCGAGACGCGTGCCAAGGACACATATGTAAGATCACAACTTCAACACTATTGTATTGTTTTCTTCGTTTTTGATTTGTCTATATAATGATTATTATTTTTATTTCAGGAAGGATTTCAAAAAAGTTTGGAAGATTGGTGTCGTATCCAACTAACTTCAGAGGATGGTACCCCAGTCCAACCATCACTCACACAGGTGAATTCAATATGGACAGAGGTGGTGGATGGTCCTAACAAAGGTAGAGTCTATGGGCTTGGAGTTATATGTTCTTTGTGTGGTCCTTCACCATTATTGTCCAGTGCTTCTACTTCACAAAATACAGAAGAAATTGAAGAGATGCGAAAGGAAATAGCAGAGCTAAAGATAAGGTATAAAACTTCTGATGATAGGGCTGCTAAATTTGAGAAGCTTATATTGAAGTACATGCCTCAAGCATGGGATGATTAAGAAGACAGTGAATCTGATGAGGACTAGATCGCAATTGTTAATTGTGAAATTTAGACTTGAAGTTTATCTTGATTATTAGTTTGGGATGTTTAAGCTATTTCTTAATGAAATTTGTCTAGGATGCTTTAAATACTTGAATGTTTTGACAATTTCTTTTGTGTTTGTCTAGGATGCTTAAAGTTATCTAGATGATTTAAGTTGTTTTCACTTTATGTTTTATAGTCGTTTGAAAAATTTAATCCAAATTTAGCTGTTTGGTTCTAATTAGTATTTATTATTTGATAGCAGGTGCAACTAATTAAAACAGTTGTATGCGATCAATTTTTTTAGATAATTCCTACAACTGCAATCATAAAATGAAACAAAAATAATTGTTAATTTAAAAATATTTTGACTACTGTAGTCGGAGTAATAATAAATAAATAAAATTAATTATTTACATATTCCGACTACAGTATTCAGAATAGTAATAAATAAATAAAATTAATTATTTACATATTCCGACAGCAGTAGCCAAAAAATAAATAAATAAAATTAATTATTAAATATGCCGACAAAAGTAATCGGAATGTTTAAATTTATTAAATAATTTTGATTAGTTTTTCGACAAAAGTTGTCAAAATATTACTTTTTCTGTGATAGGATATTATTTTCAGTTTTCGGCTACAGTAGTCGGAAAGCTTTTTTCGACCAGTCTCTTGTCGACTTCTTGAATTTGGTCGAAATGGTGTCAGAAATCTCTATTTCCTGACTACATTCCAACTACAACAATTGTCGAAAAATGATGATTTTCTAGTAGTGTCTTCCAATTCCTATGTAGCCTTTTCTACCTTTTGATTCTTTCAAAGAACCTTCACCGAGGCTATTTCTTTAGTCCTCAATTTCCGAACTTGCCTATCCAAGATCTCAATTGGGACTTCCTCGTAGGATAACAAATTCTTAATTCCAATATCTTTAATGGGCACCACCAAGGAAGGATCACCCACACACTTTTCGAGCATAGACACATGAAATACGGGATGAACCAAAGCCAAACTGGTTGGTAATTCCAATTCATAAGCAACATTCTCAGTCCTTTTTAAAATCTGATATGGAACAATGTAACGAGGACTAAGCTTCCCCTTTTTCCTAAATCTCATCACTTTCATAGGAGAAACATTCAAGACCACCCAATCATCAACTTCAAATTCCAACTCCCCCCGTCTCACGTCCACATAAGACTTTTGGAGACTTTGCGTAGTCATAAGTCTTTCTCGAATCACCTTCACCTTCTCCATCATTTGGTGAACCAATTTGGGCTCAGACAATCTAGTCTCACCTACCTTGAACCATCCAATTGGAGACCTACACCTTCTACTATAACAGGCCTCAAAATGAGCCATTTGTATACTAGAATAATGACTATTATTATAAGCAAATTCAGTAAGAGGCAAATGATCAACCCAACTTCCTTTAAAGTCAATTACACAGGGCCTTAACATATCCTTCAGAGTCTGAATAGTGCGCTCTACTTGCCCACCCATTTGAAGGTGGAAGCAGTACTTAGGTTTACTTGTGTACCCAACCCTTTTTGAAAGTAACACCAAAAGTGGGAGGAGAACTGCGTACCTCAATCAGAAATAATAGACACCAGGGCCCATGTTACTTAATTATCTCCTAAATGAACAACCTGGCATAATCCTCTCCAGAATAGTTAGTTTTCACAGGCAAAAAGTGAGCAGACTTGGTCATTCTGTCCACAATGACTCAAATAGAATCATACTGATTTCAAGAACGTATAAGACCCATGACGAAATCCATATTAATCATCTTCCACTTCCACATGAGAAATTCTATCTCTTGAAATGTGCCACCCGACCTCAAATGCTTAACCTTGACTTGCTGACAGACCATAGACTTGGCAACAAAATTTGCCACACCCTTTTCATATTATTCTACCAAGAAATTTCCTTCAAGTCATGATACAACTTTGTCAAACCTGGATGAATTGTATATTTGGACTCATGAGCTTCAGTCAAGATCCTTTCTCGCAACTCATCTATATCAAGAACACATAACCTTCCTTGATATCTCAAGATACCATCTCCCCCAATCTCGAAAGCCATAACCTTTTGCAGACCCACATCATCCTTGATTTTCATAAGGATGGAATTCAAAACTTGCTTCTCTTTGACCTCATCCCTAAGAGATAATTTAACTATTTCTTGAACGATCACCCCTCCATCCTCAGAGTCCAGAAGTCAAACCCCTAAGTTAGCCAGCCGGTGATTATCCTTCACCAATCCTCTTTTCTCCTCCTCAACATGGGACAGACTTCCCATGGAATAACCTGCTAAGAGAATCATAAAAAATATTAGCTTTATCTAGATGGTAGTGAAGACTTATGTCGTAATCCTTAAGTAATTCGAGCCATCACCTCTGCCCAAGATTCAACTAGTTGCGTGTGAACACATACTGCTAGCTCTTATGATTTGAATAAATATCCACATGCACCCCATACAAATAATGATGCCAAATTTTAAAGCAAAAACTACAACCACCAACTCTAGATCGTGAGTCAGGTAATTTCTCTCGCGAACCTTAAGCTACCTGGAAGCATAAGCTACAACCTTAACAGGCTGCATCAAGACACAACCCAGCCCCACATAGGAAGCATCACAATACACAAAATATCCCTCAGTACCTTCAGGTATGGTTAAATAGTAGCAGAAGTCAACTTATTCTTCAACTTCTCAAAGTTGCCCTCACAAGCATCGAACCATAAAAACTTCACCTTTTTCTATGTCAACCTCATTAGTGGAGCAACAATAGATGAGAAACTCTCCACAAACCTCCTATAGTACCCCGACCAAGCCCAAAAAGCTCCTAATGCTAGTTGGATTCATGGGTCTATACCACGTCTTAATCGATTCAATCTTTTGCGGATCCTCCTTGATCCCTTCAATGGATACAATATGCTCAAGAAAAGTCACATCAATTAGACAAAATTTACACTTGGAAAATTTTGCATACAATTCCTGGTACTTAAGAGTCTACAACACAATTTAGAGGTGGTTTCCATGATCCTTCTCACTTTTAGAGTACACCAAGATGTCATCAATGATGACTATAACAAGCAAATCCAAACACTATCTGAATACCCAATTTATAAGGTCCATGAAGGCAACCAGAGCATCAGTCAACCTAAACGACATAACCAAGAACTCATAGTGACCATACCGGGTTTAAAAGACAGTCTTGGGAATATCAACCTCCCTAATTTTCAACTGATGATAACCCGAATGAAGATCTATCATAGAAAAATATTTAGCACCCTGAAGCTGATCAAAGAGATCGTCAATCCTAGGAAGAGGATAATTGTTTTTCATGGTAACCTTATTCAACTGGAGATAGTTTATACACATCCGAAAAGACCTATTTTTTTTTACACGAAAGCACAGGAGCACCCCAAGGAGAAACACTAGGATGGATAAAACCCTTATCGAGAAAATCCTTTAATTCCTCCTTTAGTTCTTTTAGTTTTGCTGGAGCTATCCTACAAGGAGGAATAGAAATGGGGAAAGTATCCAATAGGAGATCAATTCCAAAATCTATTTTCCTATCAGGAGGAATTCAAGAAAGATCGTCCGAAAAAGCTTTAAGAAATTCATTAACCATAGGGACAGCCTGCAATGAGGGACTTTCAGAGTTAGATTCCTTGAACCAAACTAGATAATACAAACACCCATTGGATATCAATTTCTGAGCCCTAAGACAAGAAATAAACTCCCCTTTTGGTATGAGAAAACTCCCCTAACATTCAATTATGGGTTTATTAGGAAAAAAAGAAGTGACTTTTTGGGTTCTATAGTCTAGAGAAGCATAGCACGAATGAAGCCAATTTATCCTTAAGATTTCATCAAAATCCACCATATCAAGCTCTATTAGGTCTACCAACATCTCCCTATGAAAGATAGATAACACACACCCCCAATAAACTTTTTAGCCACAATAGACTCACCCACCAAGGTAGAAATAGAAAGAGAGTTGGAACCATTTTTAGGACCAAAGCCAAAGTGTACAACCACATAAGGAGTCACATAAGATAGGGTAAAACCCGAATCAAGCAGACAAGGAACATCACGGGCAAAAAATTGTAACATACCAGTGATGACATCTGGGAATGCCTCAGATTCCCGGCGAGTGGAAAGAGCATAAAAGAGATTTCCACCAGTTATTGTACTTGAAGAAGTACTCTTAGCTGCAGGAGCTGATAAAGTGGAAACTGGGACCTTATTACCTCCCGTGGCGACCCTAGCTAAAGGGAAATTTCACTGCGGACGGCCAGGCTAACCAAAATTAAAGTACAAATTCATCCCCTCCTCATAATCACCATAATATAGCTACCCACAAAAATGATAAGAAAGGTGAGATAGGGTGGACTGAGCTCTACTGACATGAGATTGAGCACCCTGTGACCTAGGACTATTGCTAGACTAGAAACGCCACTCACCTAAGTGATTAGGATAAGGAGCGCTAGTAGATGAATAAAAATTTCCCCAATTCTTCTTCTTGGGCCATTGCCTACCATCTTTTCGACTTTTATGTTAATTTGCATACTTAAACTTGTTATTATGCCTTTCCCTCATCTCTACCCTCTTCCTTTTCTCATTCTCAACTTGTTGTATATAAACCACCAATCTCGATATATCCATGTCATTATTAAGAATAACCGCCTTACACTTTAACTCCAAGTCATGAGATAGACCCAAGTCAAACTTCCTCATTCGGAACCTTATACTAGAAACAAGCTCAGGAGCATAACGGGACAATTGGGTGAACTTTAGTGCATATTCCTTAACACTCATCTTACGTGTTTAAGACTCACTAACTATTCAGTTTTGGCTTCCCTCAACTCTTGAGGAAATGAATGATCAATAAAAGCACTAGAGAACTCATCCCATATAGTCGGCTCAGTATCTTCACCTCTCAACTTTTTCCACTCCCCATACCACTGATAAGCCACTTTCTTTAATTGAAAAGCTACAAATTTAACCCTTTCTAAATCACTAACATGCATTACCCTGAAGATCTTCTCCATATCATAAATAAACCCCTGAGGATCCTCCTTAACCTTAGAGACTGTAAAGGTTGGGGGATTCAGCCTCATAAATTGGCCAACCCAAGTAACTTCAGATGAACTAGGGACAGGATCAACATGATCTGAATGACGAGACTGTGATGCCACAAGTTAAGTAAACAGATGGATGGATTGTCAGAACTCTATATTTGAGACATCTCCTTGCAAGGTCATAGTAGCACCATCCCAAGGAGGACTGGTAGGGACGATGGAATCATGAAGCAGTTCAGTCAGAAGTATGGTCCCTTTATTAAGTCTGCATCCCATGAGTAGGGTAAACTTCCTAGCCCTAGTTGGGGTAGAGGTTCCATCCGAATTTCTACAACCAATAGATCTTCGTGGAGCATGGCATGAAATATAGGTAAACCAGGAGTTACCAAAGACACAAAACAACTAGACCCTCTAGCATAAAATCGAACACAAAAAAGAAAAACATTCCTAAATGCCTTGTAGCCTCTCCTTTATACGTATGGCTCGCTACACACCCATAAAAGTAACTCTTCTCGACACGAATTTATGGACACCTAGCAACCTTGGATCGTGTTCTGATACCAAGCTTGTCACAACCCGAACTAGGGTCTGGCCATGATGGGCATCCTAAGCCAACCAAGGCCGGAGATAAACCCCTTGACTTACCTCAAAAGAGCAAAATAATATTAATAATAATAAATAACAAAATCTAACCAATATAATACGAGAGATAAAAAATCAAAAGAGTAAGTTTGAGAGTTAAGTCCTAAATCCATATAATATCCCAACACTATCCACAAAAGCCTCTAATCCAAGAAATACTAACCAAGGAGGGACATGCACATGTCTATAACAAAATAAATCCAAAAGTACTAGAATAATCAATGAAAACTAAGAGAGAGTCTAGGCCTTTCAAAGGATGGAGGGCTCACCACTTCAAGCGCTGACCAACATGAGTACCAAATCACCTAACACTGAACACAATCGCAAAAAATCCCTCAAAACCTACATCATGAAATAATGTAGCGTTTGGGGATGTCAGTATGACGAGTACTGACATACAACCCAAGAAAAGGGATAAAATATACCTATTTACCAAAAACCAGTTATAAATCATATGCACCACAGTTATACATATATATAAGATGTCGAAATAGGGGCAAGGGAGATAAAACATGATCATTTGAAAATTTGATCCTAAATTGTGTATCTTATTCAAACCTAAAGGCACCCGCAGGCTATATGGGTCCAGTTCCTCCTATCGGAAGAGCCCCAGTCCAATGTTAGCCGTATATATTAGATAATTGGCTAAAGACATCGAGGCGATAGCTATCTAAAAATACTATATAAATCAGACATAATGGTCATATAGACCCCCGACATCGGTAAACGTGGTTTTTAGTGTTGGTCCCCTTGGGACTACACTTTCTCGATGAACTACATAATTTTCCTTAAGCCCAATTAAAATATTTTGCACAAACATCAACCATGGAGTCTTTTATTAAGGTGTTTTGAAGTTGATATCGTCATATTAATAGAATTGCAAGCTATTTCAATTATGCTAAACCATGACCATTCAACCAATGAGACTCCAAGTGTAATGCCCTGAGAGTACACCCTAGGCGTCACACGGTGCTTACAGCCCTGAAGGACCACAGGTTAACCCATGTTGGTACCCATTATGAGCATTGAATAACATTACAAAGAAAACATATGTAGAATTTAATTAAAAAGCCATAAGGTTTTTAAAAAAACTGTAATTACTACTGAAACATAATGTTAACGTCTGAAAACATACTAAAAATTGGCTAACTGTCTATACCAGTCTGAAAGCCTCTAACTGAATAACTGAGAAGTTGATGGGACAAGCCCCCAATTAACTTTGACTGTTTGCTAAAAGGGAGAAACTAAAATAAACATAATTGGTCCTCAGAACATGAGGACTCACCACTGCTGCTACTATTGGTATGCTGAGATAACTAGGTACGATCAAAAACCTGAGTGTCTGAACCTATGATATGAAACATCATAGAGCAAGAAAATAGTATGTGATCAGTACTTTAAATGTAATGGTCTGCTAAATGAGGTAAGGCTGAAATGCATGGGTTTATGTGCATAAATAATAACCAACTGAATGAATAGCATGGGATACCTGAACATGAAGTAATAACTAGTTGAATGATATGAAGTAACTTAGTAAGCATGCATAGAGCAGAGTTTGTCTGGTTAGTATGAGAATACTGAATATAGATGCATAAAAGTTGTAAAATCTGAGAATGTATGACCAAGAATATAATACATTTCTTATACTGTCTGTAACTGAAATACCGATGTTTGATAACTGAATAACTTATAAACTATATGCTACGGTCAAGCAAAATTGAACTGAGTTCTGAACTGAAGATTGAAACTAAAACTGTGGGAGGTATCATCTAAATGACATGCCCAGTCTGAGCTGATTGGGGTCCGACCTATGACCCCAGTTGGAAGGGTGCTAATACCATGCCATGGATACTAACAATAGCTGTGGAGTCAGTCTTAGCTAACGGGTGACCCCTGAAATCAGTCCTAACTAGCGGGTGATCCCTGAGAGTGTCAGTTCTAACTAACCGGTGACATCTCATAACCTACGCTGACTATGTAGTTCTAAAACTTAGGGTTACTTCTGAGGACCTATTCCTAACTAATGGATGAGCCCTCATCCTCAAGCTTTCTCGGTGCTGAATCCTGCTCCTAACTGAACTGACACTAATTACGGGGCTGAGCTAAGATTAATTGAACAATTAACTGATCATGATGGCTAACTAGCTGAATATGCTCATACACATTTGAAACTATTTTGAAACTACCAAGACTAAGTAAGCAGCTAAGTTTTGGGTATTCATTATCCCAGGACTCAATAACAATAACAATAACAACAGGGTTACATGAAAGCTTTGAAACCATGGAAGGAAATTACCATTCACAATTATTCACTTAAGTATTTCATCAAATAAATAGGGACAAAGACTTTAACATGAGGATACCTCCAGACATGATGAGATAGTACAATCACATGACAAAATCATAAACTGAGGATTTATTCCGAATTCTCATGAACATGATATGGAAATCACAATACTTAAAATATACTATAATGCATTCCACTTGAAAATAAATTTCAAAATCTTAACTTGTAAACATGTAATAAGTAGTCATTGTTCAAAATCCAATCATTTAGACATTTCATCAAATACTTGTAATTCGTGGTTTAAACGAGGCATGTGAATAGTTTTACAACTTGGAGTAGTAGCCTGATTTCATTTCTAAGATCACCAATTAGGATTTAAATTCAACAAACAACACCATTCAACCATGTAAGGTTTAATAGCACCAACAATTTCATGAAAATATGATAAAAATTTGAAATTCATGTAAGTTCATGGACATAATTCATAAAACATGTAATAAGGGTTGCTTCCAATGAAAATAGATTGTAAACATCATGTATAATCAAGATTCATAAAATCTTCCTGGAGATAAATCATTATAAACATGTAATTTCATGATTTAAAACATAAAGGATGGATTCTTGGGCTCCATGGGTGAAAAGGGCCCATGGATGAATATCTAACATACCTTAGAGCTTGAAGCTTGAAAGTGAATTGACTTTTATTGAACGTTCTTGGATTGGAAATTATAATTTCTTGATTGTATTGGAGAAAATTTGATGAATTTCTTGGTGTTCTTGAGGGGCTAGGGTTTTCTTGGAGAGAAAATGATGAAATATCATTTAAACAATGCTTTTGGGGGCTAAAATCCCTTGTTTGGGACGATTTTGGGTGAGGGGAAAGGACTGAAATGCCACTAGGAAAATGTGACTGAAAGCTGGAAACCTCAGGGGTGAAATGGTGCATTCGTCGTACGCTCTAGAGCACCGAAATAGAGCGTGCATCGCATGCTAATCGCGCGCAACTACTGCCTCTCTCACGAAAATGGCTATAACTTTTCGCTCGGGTATCAGATTAAAACGAAATTGGTATCGTTAAAAAGCTAATTCAATTATCTACAATTTGGTCGGTCTTGATCTGCAAAATTCTAAATATATAAAAAGTTATACATGTTCAAAGTAGACCCTTGTAGAATTAAATACCAAAGTTTGAACGAATCAAAGAATCTTAGCTCAACTTGGCTCTAAATGATTTCTATGAACATTTTTAACATCATGAGCATTTCACATACTAGTATAAAGATCATGAAATTTATATTCATATGAGAATCACTTGGATTATAACTTATACTTGTAGGAACAACGGTTCATAGACTAGCCCGAAAATACGGGGTTTTACACCAAGTTCCATTTAAATTCCAAAATCATAGCCACCAAGGGCGTTCCAAAACCTTTTCATCCATTTATCCTTATATGCAATGTAATATCTCCAAATATTAGTTAAAATTATATAGAATCCGTATTCAAAGCCAAAGTTTATAATGTGGGTTGAGGTTCATATCATTACCATAGAAAAATTTATCAATATTGTGAAGTTCAATTTATCAAATTCCACCATTATCATAATACACAAATTCAGTTCACAATTCATCATTTAAAACATGAATAAATGATTAAAACAAGGGAAAAACCATGTGAGAGTATCATAATCCAAAAACCCTTAACCCTAGTTAAAAATCAACATTGAAGAGCACTTAAATAACAATTAAATTGTGCAATATTATGATATTTAAATTAGGGAGTATCCAACATGCCTGAATAATGGAAGAATTTGGAGAGAAATTGAAGTTTAGAGCCCGAGGAATTGAATTCTTAAGAAAATCCTTGTGTTTCTTAACTTGGAAGTTGGAGAGGAGAAGAGTAATATTAAAGATTGGTAAATGATGGCTAATTGGGTTTAAAAGACGTTTTATGTCGTTTAATAAGGTGAAGGACTAAAAATCCCCTTGTCCCAATTAAAAAAATGAAGCTGGGCGATTTTTGCCCAGTGGAGTGGCACACCACTATCACAGTGCCTAGCTAGTATGCCACGCTCTTATCGCAGATCCTTACTAGTTCGAGGTCTCGGATTGACCCCGAACTCTTTTCATAAATTTCAAAACTTTCCCAAACCATTCCGTTAACATCACTTAACATGATTCAAGTTAAAAATTATCTTTAAACACGAGGGAGGGTCTGAAATAAATTAGTCAAAATTTATGGGGTCCTACACTTAAGAGGAAAACCATTTGTAGTGTACAACATAAATAATAACAAAGTTTATTCTTGCATATAACTGAACATAAGAGTGTGTAACCTTGTGTTTGGTAGGAAGTAATTTAGTTTTTATATGAAATATTTAGAATGCAAATTCAGATTAATCCAGGCCTAAAAGGAATATAAGAGGGAGGACTTGCAATTTCAGAACTTAAAAAGGAGGCCACACTAAACCACAAATTGTAGTACCAACGAGGGAATCTTCCTTAAAAAGCTTTTTCCCTTACCTACTAAAACAAACTATATAGTAATAATACCTCACATTTTCACACTAAAATTTGAATCGGCCTTTCTACTTGTATAGACCCAAACTCAATAATTTCTATTTAGATAAAAAAATAAAGATCAATTCTTTAGTATGGAAACATCTTTAGAGATGAATTGAGGTCATTGAAATCTCCTAGATCAAAGGTGAGTTCAAAACTTTCCTATGATTGAGTTTTAGTAGACGTTCTTACTTGGGTCAACTTCTAATGACCATTATTCCTAGAATATAACAACTTAGGTGTCCTATTACCTATCAAATTAAAGGTATTCAAGTCTTCTTTCCGACACAGACAAACTGTCAATTCAAGTTTAGAGTAAAATATTAGGTTATTTTAGTGAGACATTGTCCAAGGTACGCAATGGCCATACGAGACACAACTGGTGTCGCGCATTAGCCGTGCGGCGCACAGTTGGTTCTGCGTGATATGTCATGCAACCACTCTCTTCCCAAACGTAAAAATTCTATTACTTTTTTATTAAATCAAGGGTAAACTGGTCTGTTCACTTATATAACTCCCAAGACTTCTTTTAAATACCCAAAGTCATCCTAATCTAGTAGATTCATTCCCAAATCTCTAATCCCTTTTTTGTCTCAAATCTCATGAAACCAAGAAGGGTTTTTCAAGATCTAAAGCTCCCAAGTTCAAGGGGGTTCTCCAAAAATTCTTTCTAATTGAAGCTTTCCCTAAATCAAATTAAAAACTCCCCTCTTATCCTCTCTAAGTCCAAGAACTCTCAAAGCTTCAAAAAGCAAGGACTAAGGTTAATTCTCACAATTTCTTTCCTATTTCTTCATTCAAAAGGCATGTTGGACAATCCCTACTTTCATTATTATCATAAAGTACATATTTTAACTATTCTTGTGTATGTTTTATTGGTAAGTTGAGACTAGGGTGGAGAATGTTTTACATGAAAGCTTGCTTTGATTTTCCTCTATTTATAATCTGATTTTCTATGACTATTTGAGGATTTTGAGGCTTGAACGTACTAATTAAAAAAAAGGTGGATTTCATTATATGGATTCAAAATGTCAAATGTATGAATGATTGAAATAATGGTTTTCAAAGTTTTTTGAAAAAACTTTGAATCACAACGTTGAACAAAAATGACACCCTATTTTATGATTTTTTGAGATTATCATGTAAATTAAACGATGATTATGGTTATGATTTTGAATGAAGGGGTTAATGAGTCCATAATGTTTTATGATAATGATTTCTTTGGCATGATATGAATGACTTGCAAGTCTTGGTATAACGGTACCAAATGTGAATGCCTTGTTGAAAGATTCCATGAATAAAAAAAGAAAAAATATTTTAATTGGGCTCATAAGAGGACTGTGTAGTTGCATCGAGAAGGTGTAGTCTTTGTGACTAACACTTGAAATTGTGTTTGCCGACTTGGAAGGTCTTGTGCTAAATGAAAGATACCACTATATGCTTGCTTCGCGTAGTTGTGTGCAGTTATGTTTATGATATGATGGACAAAATATGACTACCTCGTTTCATGCAACTAATATGGATTGGGGCCCTACCGGTTGAAGAGTACCGAACCCATATAGCCCGTGGGTTACTTAATATCAGTGTAGACTACATAGTCAGAAGTTAAGGTTTTCAAATGATTATGTTTCTTTTACATTTTCTGACACTTATTACTTATTATCTTTATTTTGAGCTTATGACATGAACTATATAAACTGTTTTAAACTACTTTTGGTTCTATTTCCCTGGGTTGCATGCCAGTACTCATCGTACTGACCGTCCTCAAACACTATATCATTTCATGATATAAGTTTAGAGGCATCTTCCCATGATTTTGTGCAACATTAAGACCTTCACACTCTCTCTTTGGACAACTGGGGATAAGTGGTGAGCCCTCTATCCTTTAGAACGTGTTTGGTCTTTTCACTCAAGTTTTGGTCTTTTTTTTATTTTATGGAATAGTCGGGGCCATATTCCAACCTAGAAGTTCTATTCTTAAAGTTAGAGGCTTCTTAGACTGAGTCAAATAAATGTTTTCATGTCATATTTTAGGACTTGAGATTTGATGGTTGATTTCTTTGAACTTCATGACTTATGGTCTTATTTTTTGCACTTTAGTTATAACTATGCTTATGAAGTAATGTTAAGGGATCGTCTCTAACCTTTATTAGCTTAGGATGCCTGTCATGAACCAGGTTCTTGGCTCGGGTGGTGAAAAAGTATAAATAAATAAAGTATAAATAAATACTTGTCAATCATCTGCAACTTGTCATTAAACACAACAATTTAAACAACGGGCAATATAACAAAGTTTAAAGTGGATGAACTTAGTAAAGAGCTTTCAATTTACTGTCTTGACACTATTGGAACCAAAATCATTTTGGTTAGCACCTAATAATCTCATTTTTCTTTTTGTACTACCTAGTGTTATTTCGGATTCAAAATTTCTATTTCTTCTTATATTCATGTATTTCTTTATTTTCTTTTATTCAGTATCCATATCAGGAAAATCTCAGTAGTTCAGTTGGTTAGCTAGCTGAACTTTCTTACTTATTGGTAACAATTCAATTCCCCACCTTGTAGTCCCCTTGCCGTTTTTCCATCCTCTACCCTATTTTTAAAAAGGCATAGTACATATATAAACACACACTTTAACTTGGTGCTAACTTGCATCTATGACCTCCAACCTCTTTTAACCCCTCCTTAGGAGTTTCCATCCCTTTTTGCTTATTTGGTGACTCAAACTCACAACCTTTGGGTTGCCCTCCAACTTTGAATGTACACAAGTATACACTTTAACTTGTGTAAAGTTGAACAAGTACACACTTTTGTCCTCCATGACATAATACACGTAAGAAGTGATATTGCCATATAGAACACACATGTCTATTTGTTCAACTTTACTCAAGTTTAAATGCTTACTTGTGCACATCCAAAGTTGAAGGGCATGGATGCAAGTTGGTGTCAAGTTAAAAGGACATGTTTATGTATTATGCCTTTAAAATAAAAGAAAAAAATAGTATACATATTGGGGAAATTTTACGTAAGGAGATTGGAGGAGGCTATTAAGAAAAATAGAAGCAACAATTGAATGGTGATGGGAAAAGATTTAGGGTTGATGATTCTAACTCAATTGGGTCAGGGAAAATGAATGTCGTGGAGGTGTATAAGAAAATGAGTGTTAAGGAGTTAAGGGAGGTAGCTACCTTTTGTGGGATTTCCATTACTGGGTCGAAGAAAGAACTTGTTGGAAGGCTTTGTGCTGTTATTGATTCATAGAATAATGAATCAAAAGATGATCTTGGAGGTACTGTAGTAGTGTTGTTGCTGTGGACAAATCTCTTGTACTACTTTATATTCCCCATGTTTCAATTGGTCTGTTTAATTTGCATTGATATAGAGTTGAAGAAAGTAAAGAAACTATTGAATCTTGTGATTTAAAACTAATGGTAGGTAGAATATATCGAACAACAACAACATACCCAATATATTCTCACATAGTGGGGTTTAGGGAGTGTAAAATGTACGCAGTCCTTATCACTACCTCTGAAGAGATAGAAAGGCTGTTTCGATAGACCCCCGACTCAGGAAAAAAAGACAGTAAACAAAGGTGTAATAAAACATGAAACAAGATAAAATAATAGAAAAACACCCACGAGGTAGCGCACAGCTAACTCAAACCCTCCTAGCTAGAAACTCCAACCTATGCACAAATCCCAACGACTACTAGCAAGGCTACATCCACACGCGCTATACCTATAACCTAATTTGCATTCTCCATACCTTCCTATCTATGGTCATGTCCTCAGTAAGCTGTAACTGCACCATGTTACGTCTAATCACCTCCCTTTAGTATTTTGGGCCTACCTCTGCTTCGCCTGAAACCATCCAAAGCCAATCTCTCACACTTATAAATTAGGGCATCCGTGATCCTCCTCATAACATGACCAAACCATCTCAACATCACTTCCCACATCTTGTCCTCCATTGAAACCATACTCACCTTCTCCTGAATAGTCTCAATCCTAATCTCATCTCCCTTAGTAAGTCCATGCATCCAATGCAACTCCTCCACCTTCAACTTTTGGATGTGTGAGTTCTTGACTAACCGTCAGTCTGCTCCATATAACATGGCCGAATGGACTGTTTCTCTATAGAATTTGCCTTTGAGGGGCACCTTCTTATCATACAAAACTTTTCAGGCGAGCCTCTATTTTATCCACCGTGCCCTAATACGGTGAGTGACATCCTCGTTAATTTCTCTATTCCCTTGAATCATTGAACCAAGATACTTAAAACTATCCCTCTTACAAATAATCTGGGAATCCAACTTCAGTACCACCTCATCCTTATGCTTTACGTCATTGAACTTGCATTCTAAGTACTCCGTCTTGGTCCTACTCAACCCGAACCCTTTAAACTCCAAGGTTTGTCTCCAAACCTCAATTTATCATTAACACCCTCCGAGTCTCATTGATTAAAACTACATCATCCGCAATAGCATACACCAAGGCACCTCTCCTTGAATATGCCAAGTTAACAAATACATTACCAAGGCAAATAAAAATGCGTTAAGAGTTGATCCCTGGTGCAACCCTGTCAAGACAGGGAAATGCTATGATTCTCCTCCCATCGTCCTTATCTGAGTCTTTGCTCCATCATATATGTCCTTAATCGATCTGATGTATGCCACAAGGACCCCTCTAACCTCCAAGAATCTCCAAAGAACCTTCCTAGGGAATTTTTCGTACGCCTTCTCCGGGTAGAATATATCGAAATGTCCTTTAATTATGGTCTTAAGCATGCCATGTGAAGAGACATTCTTTTTGAAACAGACTAAAAGGTAAAGTAAGACAAACTAAAACTAGTTTTGTTTTACAATTTAATTCGGCCTTTCACATTTTACTTCTACTTCATCGCATAAATATTTGTTTTTTCTTTTCCAAAGAAAGTGGCTATTATCAATAACTTTCAACTATAGCGGCCAGGAAAGCTACAAAAATTTTATGGGAAATTAAAAGTTGTGGCTTATAAATAGAAAGATGCGGAGATATGGGGCGAAGGGTATTCATGATATTTGGAAAGATTTATGCAACTACCTCACTCACCACCATGAACAAGACCTATCCGGATCAGTTGGTTTTGAATTATTAATAAAAAAGATGGTAAATCCTATCATTGTATTTCCTTTTTTCATTTGGATCTTATCAACTTAGAGAGTGTCTATATTAAGACACTTCTCGTATATGGACTATCAAGATTGACTACTAGAAGTGACTCGACTTCAAAGTTGTCTGAACTATATCTAAACCTACCCTTTGTACAAAAATATGGTGCCACGAGATATTCGATTTGAGTGTACCTTCTCATTGGGGCATGTCTTCCATTATTAGAAATCTTGGGTTAGGGGGACGAGACAAGTTCATTGACCCAGACCATGGCCCGAGACCATTGGGAGGGGGCTTGGCACACTGGGAAGGATCTTCTTGAAAAACATACTATGGCTTAGTAAGTTAGGAGTGGAGGCTGAATCATTTTCTAAAGATTGGAGGGAATAATGATTTTCACTAGTCGCCAAAATTAGTGTATTACTAACTTGTCAATCTGAGACGACAACAACATCCGGTGTGATCCCAAAAATGTGGTCAGTGGAGTGTGGGGTGTACGTGGACCTTACCACTGAGATGACACGATTGCAAAATATTACACTTTTCATATATTTTTTTTGGTAATATTTTTTTTTTAAATAAAAATAAAATCCTCATAAGTTAAATTTTAAAAGTACAACCAAGGGGGCTAGAACTTACCTTACCAATCCTAATGAGGTGATGAACCTCAACTAATTAACAAACATGAAGAAAATAAGAGCTAGAGAGAACTAGTATTCTATGATCATCACATAGTGTGTTATACACTTTATGATGAAATTAAAAATGAGAATGCTTAAATAATGTAAAAATATAAAAGCCACAAAGAAAGTTGAGTTATCAACCTCAAATTTCCTTGTACCTAAAACAAGCTAATTCCAACTCTTTTATAATTTGAATGTTAAAATAAAACAACCAAACTAATCGCAACTCTTATATATTTTGAATGTTAAAATAAAACAACCTACATAGAATCCTTACTTAAAATAAATAAACTATAAATCAATTAAAATTTAAAAACAAGAAAAAAAACTAAAGCAAAAATAAAATGATCTTCTAGTTGATCTTCATTACTCAAAGTCCTGCAAAACTAATCCTCTCCTCTACGTAGACACTGGAAGATTACACCGAGGACAAGTCTGATAGTGAATACAACTCCAGTGACTTTGACGAATATATCTGGCATTTGTGGTAAACAGGGTTGTGGTTTGAAGAATCCAACGTACCACATAAAACTAATGACACATAATTCCATCGCAGTATAGAATATGATGCAAAGACATGGTAAAACCAGTGCTTGCCATGTTTATTTTACTATATTGTTAGATTATGAGGGATATTTATAGTGGGGGATGTTGTATTTTTTTCCTTAAGTGTATGTATTAAGCACATAAATAAGAAGGAAAATATGAATAAGGTAATAATTGGACAACATATAAGGAAATTAGTGTAAATTTTTACTAGTGTAAACAAGGAAATAATTGCACAACATACGTAAGGAAAGGAAATCAATGTGAATTACTTTTAGTGTAAATAGGAAATATATATTACGAATTTCTTTTCTCTCAAACGAGGTCTTTGCTGAGGAAATGGAAAAAAATACACAGAGAATTAAAAGTATTGAAGGGTATAGGGAGAGTACAGCTATCATGCTTTACTACACTAACCAAGACGTAAGCGAAGGGTAAATGATTAATAAATGAGAGGAAAAAAAAAGAGAATTACTCACCAAGACTATTCAACTAAAACTGTCTCTGTTTAGGGCTACGATGTCTTGAAAATGATTTCTGATGTAATTGGACAGTCCAACAGAACACTGCTTGAAGATTTCCGCAGGTAAGCTTGTCTGGTTATGGTCAATGATCAATGCGTATCTGCTTAGCCCTAAACACATCGACTGTTTCTGTAATTTTAGAAGCTTCAGGAGCTGCTTGTAACGAAACCATGAATATATGGTTGCTGATATTTTCATCATTTTTATATTGCAGTCAATTCTATACAGTCATTCCTCATGACCACATGTGGTCGCTTTTCTAAGAATTTCCAGATTACTGACCACAAGTGATCGATTTTTTTGACAATTTTTTTTTAAAAAGCAACCACTTTTGGTCGGTTTTTCTAGTTATTATTCCTAAAACCGACCATAAATAGTCGATTTTTCTAGTAATTTTATAAAAAAAATTACAGCATATATATATATATATATATATATATGCTACATTCCATCAAACCTACTATACAATATATATATAT
>NW_025853975.1:0-3500 GCF_002878395.1 Capsicum annuum | reverse complement strand
ATTTCTGATTTTAACAATGAAAAACCAAATCGAGATTATAAGACCTTTAGGTTATTATGCCCCTGATAATAGGGAACAGACGAGAACTACAATTCTCAAAAAAGGTGTTCAGCCATTTAAAATTGCTGAATCTCCTAATGAGTTTATTAAAAACATCGAATTAGCTTTGAAGTTATCTGATCAGTTGTTTAAAGACACAATTCCGCATGTAGCTAACATAATTTTGCAAAAATCAAAATAAATTATATTTATTTCAGTTTGATTTTGATTGTCATTTTTGCTAAATCAAAAACCAAAAAATTGAATCGAACAAACCAAATGTCCACCTTAATCGCATTGTAAATTGTATTTCTAGTAATTTTCATGTAAGTATTAAATATCTAACTTTTAATTTAAGAAAATTAAATTAATCTAATCTACTTTAGCTTTGAAATTTAGTCAAATTGACTCAGTACTTTGAGTATGTACTAAGTATATGGGGTGGAAATACATAAGTAAAACACTATCTCATCATCATAATTTATAAAATAATGCATGCTAAATGTAAATGACTCACATAAGCTGGAACAATTGAAATACTGAAGTCTGAAGTAATAGAAACAAATCATACTTTACAAATCTAGTGAGTCACAATATTTAGTTCTAAAATTTGTATTTTTATTCCCTCTTTAAATCATGATATTTAAGTTTAGAAAAGACTCACTCTAAAATCTGAATTGTGAAAGCTGAAATCTGAAGCTACTATCTTTCTTTAAAACATAATCTGAGTAAAACTTGTGAGCCTTTACACTTAGTTTTTCTAAAAACTTTTGTGTTAATTTTTTTCTATTAGGAAATTCTTTAAAAAACTTTTCTTTACTAGTAGGGAGGTTCTCTTAACCGACATAAACCATGCGAGCCACATGAAGTCCAACGTCTCGTCCTCCGAAGGAAGAAACCTCACGTTGGGGAGAGGTGTCATACTCTTGCCAGGGTGTATAACCTACCCATGTGATCGATCACAAGCTAAAACTGTCATCCATATAGAAATGGGAATTATCTGATAATCTGTACCTACGTTGGCTACGTAGTTCTGTGAAAATAGGATGCGCTAAACTCACACTTCCCGCTCGATGCTAAATACTACTCCCTTTTTATTTGCTACCTCGATCTGTTGGAAATCCACTTTTATAAAAGCTAGAATAAGGGTTTATCTAAAACCAATTATGCATCTATCTGATAAAAATCTGCAATCTATTTTCGTAAGCTGTAGTAATTTCTGAAAAGTGGATTCCATGGCTAAACTGGGGATCCGAAGATCAAACACTATTTATATAACTGAATTTCAATATATATGTATATCAAACTAGGGCTTAAAACCCTTTCTTCAAAACTGTATAAACACATGGCAAAACATCATGTTTTATAAGCTTCTTGAAATGCTTCAAAAATATCAAGATCATGACTTTAAATCACAATATCATGCTCAATTCAATTAAAAAGCTGTAAACAATATCTTAGATCATGCTTATGGTAGACAAAATCATAAAAGAGCATTCTTTAACTCAAAACAAACATGGGATTTCATAATTCAATCATATCATACTAAAAAATCATCAATAAGATACTTTGGGTATAAACCCTAATTTAAAATCATAAGAAATTTGCTGAAAGATATAATTTGACGTGTCCTTGTTCATAACCCCACATACCTTAATAGACTTGATTTGATGAAGAAAGCTTGAATCTTGGAACTTGAATAATGGACTTGTGAAAGAAACTTTATTCTTGATATCTCTTGAAGAATTATTGAACTTGGAAGATTGAACTCTTAGATTTCTTGGAGGAAATCTTGAAATCGATGCTTGAATTATTATGTTCTTGAGAATAAAAGCTTGAATCATTGTTCTTGAAAAAGGAGAGGGTTTTTACGTGAGTTTATTTGAAGAAGATGGGAAAATAATGCCCCTTTTGGATGTTATAATTCGTGTTTGGACGCATTGGGGTCGAGTGGAAAGGACCAAAGTGCCCTATGACCCTTAAGAAACTAAAACTGTGCGGGAATAGCCCCAACGTCGCGACCCTAGTTGGGTTAAGTGGCCCTCGAGATGCGACCCTTATTTGGGTCACTCAGACCTCGTGTGTGGGGCTATCGCTACCCCATACTGCCTCACATGAAAAATGGCATAACTTTTTGCTCGGGTATTGGATTAAGGCAAATTTGGTATCGTTGGAAAGCTAATTCAATTATATACAATTTGGTGGGTATTGAGCTGAAAAATTTCACATACACAAAAAGTTATTAACATTCAAAGTTGACCCTTGCAGAATCGAATAGAAAGATTTAGCCAAATCAAAGGCTCTTAGCTCAACTTTTGATCTAAGTGCTTATTATGAATATTTTTCACCTTGAGAGCTATTCACAAACTAGTATAATGATCATGAAACTCATATTTATATAGGAATCATTTGTATTAGAGCTTACACATGTAGGAACGATGGTTAGAATTCTAGCATGAAAATATGGGGTGTTACATTATCTCCCCTTGGAATCATTCGTCCTCGAATGATAGATAGGAACTTTTTGAAGCCTTAAAGGTAAGGAATAACGTGTACATGATATGTTTTCTAATAAAGGATATAATTGAGCGGAAACATTTAAACTTCTATCATGAAACTGAATTCTGAGCTGACGTGACTTTACTTGCTTTAAAGAGCTGATTCATGTTGAAAGTTTAGAATTCACTTGAAGTGTTCATGATACAATCATATATATATTGAATTGGGAAGTGACAACTTATGCAAGTATGAATCATGAGACAACAAGACTTAGATCATACGAGGGTATTACACTGTCTGAGCTAAAATACTTGGAAAATTTAGATTATGCGTTGAACACTTATAAACTAAGTCACGAGTAAATAGCTAAACCTGAAACATGATGCTTGGACTGAACTGAATTCGCAATTTATATGTATGAAATAGATTATCTCTTGGAGTGGTCATACGCATGAGACTTCGGATAGTAGGACTAGGTGAAAAGGTGGAAAACCGCAGGAATTTGTCTGCCTGACTGTTAAACTGAATTGCTAGCTATACTGACTGAATTATACTGGAAACTTATACTTATCTAGAGTATCTCTTCAACACTCTTTCAAAAGAAGTTCTAGTAACATTAGGGATCAAAGAATCTTGGGCATGATCTAAAAAAGACATCTGACTAAGGAATCACAACATTGACACTACTCTATAGCATGGAATATAGACATATAACTCATATGCTAAGATAGAATTACCAGGCCTTAGGCAATTCAACTTCTTACTTTCAAGCTTAGCAACACTTCTCGAACACTCCCTCAACTATATAAATACCATACTCATTTTATTCAACTTATAATTCTCACATGGGCATTGATAAATCTTTTTACTAATGTCTAAAGTAAATTAAATCCTCTCACCGTGATCAAGCCTAATTCCAAATCATAAGATACCATATGCCACACCACAATACTAGTCTAAAC
>NW_025853974.1:0-4009 GCF_002878395.1 Capsicum annuum | reverse complement strand
GCTTAGATTTCTAAACTATTGCATTGCATTGATGGCTAAATGCATAAGGATGACTCCTTGGTTTAATGGATGGGTTTATGTGCAAATGTTTTAATTGGGCGTAAAAGGGGTTGTATAGCTATCTGTGGAAGGTGGATTTTCTGGGGAATCGATATTGGAAACCACATTTGGCGGCGTAAGGGCCTTGGTGATCGTATCCATAGTCCACACACACTATATATATATATATATCCATAGTGCCGCGATCGAATAGGCTTGCCGTGACCGTGGCTCCCTCGATCGCGATCAGCTATCGCGACCGTGAAAGGTTGACTTTCTTAACTAGTTGCGATTGCGATCCTCATACCGCGACCGCGGTAACTAAGGCCATTTCTACTCCAGGTCTTTAGCTGCACTTTCTAGCTTCCTTTTGATCATTTCTAGCTCCAATCCATATCTTTATATTTCATTAACTATGTGCCTGGAAAATGTGGATATTAGTGCATTTAATTGCAATTGTGTCTCATGCATTCATTCAAAACACGGTAATGTGCAGGAATGTTGAGTGCAAATAAATGGTAAAATAACCACACATTAACACCCCCAACTTAAAGCTTTTACTTATCCTCAAGCAACACTACCTCCTACTATGAGACAACAATTGTCTATACCCAAACTTCATGCCTCAAAGCTCATAATAACTTCAGCTCAGTCACTACCATAAGTAGCTCGTTACACATAGGCTAAGCATTTTTCATTACACCCCTTAACATAATGAAATATCTAAGGATGCACAAGACTTCTCAGAGCAACCAAGAAATAACAATAAATACTCTAGAAGTTACACACTTTAAACCAAAACTAAGTTATTCTCCATTTTCCTCATTCCTCAGAAGGTGACAAAATCACCCACCTCAACTCATTCCCATGACTCCTCACCAGAAAGAAAATTCCATACACCAAGCTACCAAATATGCAACAAGGAATTTAAGTGCAAAAACTCTCTCCCTTATAAAATAACTCTCCATGTTAAAAAGTTTCATACCATAGGCTTTCCCATATTTTCAATTGCCACTACAAAGAACGTACATGGTTGAAGATCTCAAAGGACTTTTTTGTGCTTTCAACGTCGGTTCGGGTTAGGGTAGGATATTATTTGGGAACAATATAGCTAAACCCTTTCTTGAACATCTACATTACACTTTTTAGTCTTTTTTTTTGACTATAGGCCACTCCTCTTTGTTTTCTCTCTATTCCCATGCCTACTTTTTTCTTCCTTTGTTCACCCATTTTCTTATATTTCTTTTTCTTGTAATTTTCATGAAACTCTTTCCTTTGTTGGACCCTTTCTTTTTCTAATATTTTGTTTTTAATGTTTAGGAACTTAGGAATTTCACTAAAAACTTCATGGCCCCAAACTTATTTCCAGCAATCTTCACCACCCTCAACATAGGCTTTTAGCCTCAAGTTGCATTTTCAAGTTCAAGGAGGGTATGGTTCAAAATAGGGATGAAAAAAGGGTTCACGACTTGTAATATGCATGCCAAAGAAAGGTCCAAAGGCTCAAAGTGGGTAACTAGGGATTACACTTATTCATGGGTAGCCTTTTTAGGATAAAGTTGTTTCCATAGTCACAAATATGGCCTAAGATTATTTCTCCAACCAAATACAATCAAAATTAGCCTTAAAAGACTAATAGGGCAAGTTTCAGATAACACAAATACACAAGAGATGAATGCAAATAGTTCACTATACAAGGCATGCAAATTTCATCAAGGAGGCTCAATTTCCCCTCCTATTAGAGTCAAAATTAGAGTATCTATCACTATTAACAAGTCCGACATTTGTGGAATAAACAAAAAAGTTTTATTACAAAGTTGCTCACGTCCATTCCCCTTGAGTTTTTGAAAAATTTTAGATGGGGGGGATGTTTGTTTTCATTAGCACCACACTCAATTTGCCATCTTATGGCTACAACCAAAGCCTTAGCATCACATTTTGAGCTCAATATGGGTAAAACAACCATATGGCTATGTAGACTTCACCAAATGTGTTTAATGTGATTCCAAATATAAAATTTACAATGCCACAGGTACTCAAACTTCCCTTGCATTAATGACTTTGATGCCACGGGTACTCAAAATTCCCCTTCATCTATGGCTCACAACCCAAACATGATGCTTTACCCTAAAGAATGTCGTCACTCAATCTATAATAGGGCAAGGCTCGTTAGACATCATCATAATTCGAATAAAACAAAACTATAAATAAAATTATAATAATCCATGAAAACATAGGAACTCTCAAAGTTCCCAAATATAACATCCAAAAACAAAATAAAGCAATATAAAAAAATATCATCAAAATAGCATAAAATATATCCATCATATCAAAACAATATAAAGTTCCCCTAACTGAAAAGCTAGAAGAGTCCCAGTGCATGGTCAAAATAGAATAAACACCAAGTATGGGTTCCTCCCTGAATATACATCAGGAACTATCCTCTCTATCTGACTCTAGACCATCACTACCGGCATCATCAGCTAACCAATAAGTAGGGGCCTCATTATCACTATCCAACCTAGGCGAAGGTATTCAATCATTTGGTTTGAGCACCTTGAAGATGCCCTGCACCCCTTTCCACAGCTTCTTGAAGAATTTATCTCTCTTCTTTTCCCTATTCACCATCTTCTCATACGACTCCTTGAGATAACTGTATGATGCAGTTGTTTGATCTGCTCTGCTCTAAAGATCACTTGCTTCTCTAAAATTTTCATCACAGGATTTGTGAGATAAACTACACTTAGGTTCACATAGAACTCACGCACCCAATGTTCATTAGCATGGTATGGGTCTGAGGCAGAGCATCTCCACCTAGTAGCAGTTAGTCTAGCATCAAAACCTAGGAGCTTATCATTTATTTTGTACAAGCTGATCCACTCTCTGGGAGTAGCTTTGTCCTAGGCAAGTCAGCATAGTCTAGGTTTCGGCATTGAGCAGCCATAAATCTGGTGTTGTCAAAAACTCACATTCTTGTGTCTTAGTATCTTTATGCAGTACATGAAAGACCATCATTAGCACTATCATATCCAAAAGCATGCTAGATTGATCAACCAAACTCATGTGGTAGTGTTATAGCATCTTCTAGGGTGAGAACTGGATGTGCAGAAATTTTGGTTTCTGCTGACACTGCCCTCAGGTATGACATTGCAGTGCCGTGATTGTGATCATCAAGATCATAATCACGGTACCTAATACCATAGTCAATAGTCTAAACATCACTCAAAACACATTCTTTTAACCCCAATTTTATGTTTTAACTATGCACATAAACATTAATAACAATGAACTTAAGCCTAGGTTGGATGACTATCCCCCAAACTCAAAGAAATTCCTGTTGAACTCGTTGGGGCATTAAATAAAACAAATGGTGTACTTGTTAGTTTTGACCTTTTAAGGTCTAAATATGGGTAATCAATACTTCCCCCTTAGTGTGTACACCAACTACAATAGCTAACCACAACAATAATCATTAACATGCATTCACAATGACATTTCAGGCCTTTCCCTAAACTATAAATTCTAAGCATTTAATTATATTAAAAACAAGGGAATTGAGGCAACATACTAAGTATGATAATACAAATGGATTGGAATGACACTTGGATACTCTACACAATGCCAAAAATTAGAGAGAATTTGAGAGAACTTGAGAAAGGTGCGTGTGAAGAAATGACAGTCGGATGGTCATTTAAACTGATTTGACTGTGATTGTGGTCCTATTTCCGCTATTCCAGTCATGCAGCCTCAGTAATCGCGGTGACACGAACCACGATCACGATAACTGAGACCAAAATCTAGGTCTCTATATTTCTCTGTTCAGTACAATATACCAACTTCACACATTCCTCTTTTAAATTTTAATCAACATTTCTCATAGCATTACCTTTTCATGGATTATGCATTAATAAATGGAAGAAAATAAAATCTACTCTATCATTCATAAAATAAAAGGATATGGGCCACTTTT
>NW_025853973.1:0-1806 GCF_002878395.1 Capsicum annuum | reverse complement strand
AGAATTGTCGTTACTTCTTCACTTAAAATCCCATTCCTTTCCTAAGCCTAACGATGAGCCTGACGACTTATCAGATAAGTCATCAGCTATACTTTCCTCTCTACTTGCTCAGAAATCAACTCTTTTACGTCCATTATTGCTGGTTCTCTTGCATCTTGACTTTTACTTCAATGTTAAACAAAAAACAATCAAAAATGAGAAAAGTTACTTAAGACTTTGCAATTATTCTTAGTTAAAATCATCAAATGTGTTAGCAACCGCTCACATATCAACACCCTCAAGTTAAAACAATTTCTTATCCTCGAGCAACTAAAACACAACCAAGAGGACACAAAGTCCATTCGGCAGTGAACAATCCATATTGTCTCAAAACATCTTCACCATCTCCAAGGTCAATTAATTTTAAAAACAACTGTGTATATTATTGAAGAACAACAATGCGACACACAAGAATCAAGATATGGTATCAAATCTGCAACAACAACCATACATATACCAAGATTACACTATCCAATCAAGTTATCAACTAGCAATGTAACCATTGTGCCCTCACTACAAAGAAATCCCACTTCACTTCTATCAGACATCACATAAATAACCATAGGGACAATCAAAAGAAACTCACTCTCAGAATGAAGTTCCGATCAATGTATGCCAAATACCATAGGCTTGCCCTTATTTCCATCATCGAGATTTTCAGATAGGTCAGCTAGGATCACTATAGGTCTTCTCTTTGGCTTGTAATGTAGTCTAGGGGCTGGTATGATACTAGATGATATTTAAAGTGACTTATCCTTCTTGACACTACAATAGCTTCTCGGGTCTCACTTGTCAACCTTTTTCTATTCTTATTTTTTCTTGATCACACATATTCAAGATGAGTGCGGTTTTTTCTACAATCACTTCTTTTTTTTTGTACAAATTTTGTTTTCTTCTTCTTTTTCCCCACACCAAGATTTTTATTATTTTCTTTTATTCTACCTTTCTTCATACTCATTTTACATCATGCACCCCTATGATAGCCACCCTCAACTTAGGTCATTTGACTAAGTCAAGGTCACAGTGTCAAAAGGAGAACCAAGGTCAAAATTGGTTCATTATGATATAAATGGGACGGTGATAGGTATCATAAAAAGAAATAGGCTATTCAGGCTCAAAATAGGGATCAAGGGATATTATGCATACAGGGAAGCTCATTTAGGATAAAAGTGGGCTAATATCTAAATGGCCTATGATTCTTTCCAAACCCCTATCCTTCAACCTAGGTAAGACTAACCAGGCATGTTTAGGATTTAACATATAAAGGGAACTAAGTAAGATCTCACACTCACATAGCACACAGGTATATCAAAAGTTACTGCTTATCTAGTTCATGCAATTGTTTAGAAATAACTATCAAGTCACTAGAACTAATACCATAACAAGATGCACAGTGGTCACAATTAGATGCAAATCACACAGTTAAACAAGCAGACCATTTGAGAGATGTTCACAAAATAACAAAACCATGTTAACTGCATCAGGTACTTGTATTTCTCCTACTTAACAACAAAGAAAAACTAAACTAACGGTTAGAGTATACCTGGAGTAGATCAAGCACGGGGATGATGGGTTCTTGAACCTGCTAATGCATCCTCAGTTTCCTTATATCCATTGAGAGCCTCCATCTATTATGACAACTCTGGCCCAGCAGTTGTTGGAGGCCTACAAGCTAAGGCACCTACGGCTCTCACTCGAAGGGTTGCCTCTCATTTCTCGTTGTCAGCTAGAGACACAATCATTGCCTTCTTCATCTCTTCTTTTTCA
>NW_025853972.1:0-4592 GCF_002878395.1 Capsicum annuum | reverse complement strand
ACCTCAGAGAGATTCAATAAGAAGCTGACACAGTGTCTGAACCATAACATGTCAAACATACACTTGATGGAGACTTTGTACAAGGCTCTTAACTCTGTGACAAAACCAATTGTAGATAATGCTACTGCTGGTTTGCTTGTTGATCTTACATTCCAAGAGGATTCAAAAATTCTAGAGAGAATGACCAAACAAAGTTGGGCATGGCATACCAGGGACTCTGTGGTATCAAGCTCCATGATTTTTATTGCTATGACCGTGGAACAACACAGCAGAGAAGAGGAGCGTGATCAAGACATGGTTCAACAAAAAATGTAGATGGACTTGCTAACCAAGAATTTACTATCAGGTAAATCTGAGAAAATAAAATTTATGGGATTGCAGAGCAAAGTGTTGTCTGACTCAGAGGAAGAGGCAAACTATGTAAATAATCAGGGGAGGTTTTGAGGTAATAGCTAAGGAAATCAAGGACGGACTTAGTATGAAAAGGCTGGATCTAAGAACCAGGGGCAAGGAAATTGGAGGAGCAATAATGATAGGAGCGGTTTATGTATCCCTCCTAGAAACCATGAGGCTGCTACAACAAGTTCTAAAAAGATGTTCCTAGAGGACATGATGGCTAAATTATTAAAGGAAGTGGAGGTTAACAACTCAGGGGTGACTACCATGAAGACCGATCTGTCCTCTATGAGTCAGTTGGTGAACTCACACTGTATTTCAATCAATCAGTTGGAACAGCAAATAAGCCAACCCTTTGCATTGCTAAACAACATGAAGTCTGAAACATTACCAAGTGATATGGTTCATAATTTTCAAAATGATGGCTCATGTATGGAAATTAATACTAGGAGTGTTAAAATATTACCTGGCCCTTTTGTGGGAAAAAGTTTGAGTGAAGATTTGACAGAAGCAGATGATAAATCTGAAGAAGAATGTCCAGTGGAGTATGGGAAGCTGTATGGTTTTGATGATGCTCTAAAACAAGGGAAAGAGAAGGAGAAGGAGGTAGTGGTTTCCACTATTTCAAAACCACCACCTCCCTTTCTTGAATGGTTGAATAAGAAAATAGATGATGCAAAATTTAGTAAGTTCATGGCAATGTTGAAGCAACTAATAGTGAACGTGCCATTGGTAGAGGCACTTGAACAAATCCCAGGATATGCAAAATTCATGAAGGATTTGGTGATGACGAATAGGGAAGTAAGCTATGATACGGTGGATAATCTCCACCATTATAGTGCCATTTCTACAAGATCTTTAGGGCTGAAGAAGCCCGACCCTGGAGCATTCACTATTCCATGTACAATCAGGTCTCTTAATTTTGCTAAGGCCCTATGTGATTTGGGGGCAAGCATAAATTTGATGCCGCTGGCCGTGTATAAAAAGTTGGGTTTAGGGGATCCTACATCGACAAATATGTGGTTGGTGATGGTGGATAGGTCTATAAAATGGCCAATAGGAATATTACATAATGTACTAGTAAAGGTGGATGACTTTATACTTACTGTTGATTTTTTAGTCCTAGACTGTAAGGTGGACTTTGAAGTACCCATTATTTTGGGTAGACCATTCTTTGCAACTGGGAGAGTGGGTGTAGACATGGAGCTGAATGAGCTAAAGTTCAGGGTCAATGACAAAGAAGTAAGATTCAAAATGCACTCATCCATGATACAGCAAAAGGGATGAGTGTCTTCTTAATCGTGGAAATGTTTTATGAAGATAGGAAAAAGGAAGCCGCATGGTGTCTTGACGATGTCTGAGTAGTCAAGATAACCTAGTCGTGCCGTGACATTAAATCAGGCGCTATTGGAAGGTAACCCAAAATTTTTATGTTTAAACACAAGTTTTTTTTATTTATTTAGATAGGATGCATAATGAACTAAAGAGGTATACATGGATCTAGGTAAAAAATGATGAATTCAGCCAAGTGAATCTGACGACAGATGTGATGAGCTATCATAATTGTGATAAGCCGTCAGATATATCATCATAAAATACAAAAGAAGGCAAAACACTTTCTAAGGTTGACGACATCTGCAACATCTTATTAGACATCTGATAAGCCGTCAGACAATTTTGGGCCCAAATCCTGACAATTCAACCCGACCCACAGTCAAACCTTTTCACCTTCCCACGTACCTTCCTTCTTTTCTTTATGTTTTATTTTCTTCTATATTTAGTTTATTTACTTAATCTTTTCAAAATTATTTCCTAAGAAAAACAAGGAAAATATCCTCCTTTGTGAGTGTGGGTTTGAAGCCAAGATCAAGAACTTTTTTTTCATCTGCTACTTCCTCTCAGTAAAGTAACCAAGTTGAAGTCGCCTATCAGGTATGCTCATAACTCAACTCTCCTTTCATTTTGTAAGTGATGCAACTGATGTAAATCTTAGTTTTAAAGAAATTAAGGCAAGCTTAACTCTCCATTGTGTTAAAAATAGAATCTAGGGTTTACAGTGCTGCATTGTGCGGAAAAACCTAGGGCTTAGCTCAAGAACATAACTCCATGTGATCGTAAGAAGAAAGTGGATTGATAATCAAGATTAAAACTGAGCTAGAGGTTGTATTCTGAGTAGACGACGTGTTTGATAAGTTATCATGAATGTGATGGCTTATCAGACTATGTCATCACAAGTGAGTAAAGTAATCTTGTTCTATTTAAGGCTGACGACAAGCATGATAAGCTATCACAATTGAGACGACTTATCAGTCCATGTCATCACAAGTTTGATTTGATACACTTATAAACCTCTTTTGAGAGATATGGAATTATAATGAATGAACTTCTTAAGTTGTATTATCATGAGTGCTAAATAAACGTTTTCTTTTGCTATAGGTATTATAATGGCACCCAAAGTCAAGAGACCCAAGCCTATAAAGAAAGTGACAATGGGGAGTGTACCTCGGAGACTTTTTGATGAGGAATCTGATTATGAGGAGGAGGAGCCATTGCTTATGAAGCAAAGGAAAAAAGAAAAGCCCAAAAAACCCTTCACCACCTCCACCAGTTGAGGTGGAGGAGATTATATAAAGTGATACTAAAGCAAAAACACCACATGACACTACAACTTCTAAGCAGGCAGCTTCTGTGTAGCCTGATTTTGAGCATTCTGAGTTTGGGGAGCCTGAGTCAGAGCATACTGATTCTGAGCAACCTTAATATGAGGAACCATCATTTGAGCCCCCTTCTGTTGAGCAACATGACGATGAAAAATTTCTAATTCGGGGAACTCTGGTTAAATTGAAGACCCTCGGGGTCCGAGATAGTGCTAGGTGAAAAATTCCCAAGGAACAGAAAATCTTCTATGATGGGCTTCTCAGAACTAAAAGTAGGGCCATTGAAAGGCCAATATTTGAAGAAAACAAGATAATCACAACGGGGTTGAGCAGATATCCTAAAATAGAGCAAAAATTTTGAGACTATGACTTAGGATGGACCACAAAAGGAGGAAGCTCATTTTGCCCTACACTAGTTCTGGAGTTCTATGCAAACTATCAGGCTCAATTAGAAAACATGCACAAAGAAGGGGAGAAATAAACAGATCAATCCTTGTTGGATAGAGTTCCAGTACGAGGTATGATGGTGGATCTCTCAGAAGCAATAATCAACAGATTTCTTCATTGCCCCAAATTCACTCCTCAGGCCACTTCACCTACATTCTATGCTTGGTTAAAGCATCTTGAAAATCAATGATCTTGGTTAGCCACCTTCATAGCTGAAGGAAAACCTGAATGGCTGACCAACCCGATTGAAAGGATTTTCAAGGCCTCCGTGACTCAAGAGGCAAGGTTCTGGTGGGGTGTAGTGCATACCCATTTGATGTCTACAGAGGGAGGTAACATCCTTGGATATGATAGAGCAATATTGGTAGCAATTCTTTCAGCTAAAATCAAGCTAAACTTCGAGGAGATCATTGCGGAGAAAATGAAAATTTGAGTCTCAAGGCCGGAGACAACATATCATTTCCCTTGTCTAATTATGAGGTTTTGTAAGGCAACCAACATACTTGATATTGCAGGGATAGACAATAAATTGCCTGCCAAGAAGACCTATAACCCCATCCAATATGATGAAAATCAGCCGGGGATGACACTTCACAGAGGAGCAGGGGTTAAAATAGGTCCACCAGTTATAGATACTAGCTCAGCACCTAATGTAGAGGTGCAGGACTCTAAAGCTGCACCACTGACATTCTCAGAAATAGCAGATTCAATGCCTAGAAATAAAATAAATCCTTCAACTGCGGTATCTACCACTGAATTTGCCTTCAACCTGATGAATTTTAGGAGAGTGGAAAAACAAGCGAAGTGGTGTGAGGCTTAGCTATATATTTTTGTCAAGAAATTTGCCTTTGTAGTAGAAAAGAGGATTAAGGTCTCACTTAAGCCCTTCTAAGCCTTGCCCGATCAAATTAATGAGTTAGAAAACCATATTAATACACGATTAAGAGAAAGGTTGGGCTCAGACCTCGCATAATTTAGATCAACCCTACACATGGTAAAGGTGGATATTAGAGTATTATAGTAGCACCAACTTATGCTGTTGGCAGATCTGACTATTGATGATTCTGAGGGTGAAATCCCATTTCTTGATCT
>NW_025853971.1:0-1163 GCF_002878395.1 Capsicum annuum | reverse complement strand
AATTTACCCTTGCACTTTGATAATTCAATAATTAATTGCAACACCCAAGATCCTTGGTCTTTGAAAATTACTAAAATTTTATCCTCACTATCCTTACTACGACTCCCCTTACTAGTTGAGAGGAGTCTTGACGTGTCATAAGGACCTATATCGTAGCCTTACTAATGTATGTGGCTAAATTTTCTATTCTGAGTTTGAGTGGCTCCCAACAAGTTGTATTGACTTATTATGATTTGTAATGTTATAAATGTAGTCAAACCAATATATGTTCTGGGTGTTACTATCCTAGTAACTACAAGACCCGATGAGTCGTAGGGTCCTCTAACTAGTCGTATGATGTAAGTCATAGGGTCAACAATATGTGTTCCTGATGTCACTGTCTTAGCTATGATTTATGGTAATGAGTCATAACGTGTCGTTACGGGTCACCATGTGACCCATAATCATTGGCAACAATATTTTAGTTTTTAAATAACGGGTATTTTGGACATTTCTCTCTTTACCAACATAGACCCCAAATCCATAAGACACCTTTGAGGCATTATATTAACACTTTAACAAATGAAAAACCCTTTTTACTCAAATTTCTCTAAGCAAAACATGTTAGGGTTTCTTCAAGGTTGAGTGTCTAGGGTTCAATTCAAGGTTTCTTCTCCATAATTAAGAATCTTTTAGGCTTTTTACTCTTCCATAATTATTAGTTTCCTAAAAACATGTGTTTTAAAGTATTAGTCATATGGTTTTGATGTTGGATTTAGAACATGGGTTGAGGTCTTTGAATGTTTGTGTTTGAACAATGTTTTCCCCATAGTTTACATATGATTATTCATGATTTAATTATGGTTTTGAACTTGTGGGATGCATGGGTATGGTGAATAAACTAGGGGATTGTGATTTACCCTAATTTATGAATATTTACCATTGAAGTGATAATCACTTCCACCCCATATTATGAAATCAGTTTTGTATATGAAAAGTATGCAAATTGCACTAATCCTAAACTATTGCATAATGCGAAAATTTAATAAAGAATAATGATTTTGAATTTCACCTTATTGGGTGGTGAAATTCCCTAATCTAATGTATAATTAAACCAACAAGGTTGTGAATTCCCTTAAGTGATGATAATTAGTTTGGCATGTTGATGTTACCTTGCAAGTGTA
>NW_025853970.1:0-1474 GCF_002878395.1 Capsicum annuum | reverse complement strand
TATGTTCATGATATGATTATTCTTCCTTATTAAAGCTTGATCATTAGCATAGTGAGTTATAGAAGTGATGATAGGCTCAAAGGGTTAGATTGAGGCCGCATGTATCTTTAAGCACCATGTGACGTGTTGGGATAGGATCTTGGGTCGTTACATAGGCATTACATTGGTGTTCCGAACCACAATAAGTCTTTGTGATATTACTTTACATTCTGTTATTTATTTTCTTAATTGTTTCAAATTTAATCTGCTTTATGAAGTGCATTGTTCTGCAGGCAAGTGACTATGAGGAGTTAGTAGTTGACTCATAAAAAAATTTTAATTCATCCCCCTCCCCCTTGAATTTCAACTACCGCTTGCTCAAATTTCCAATATTTTATCGATGAATCCTTTGTTTGAAAGTTCAACACTGTTTGACAACTAAATGGGGTGGGCGGGGGCTAATACGTTTTGCATCTAACCAAATATTATCTCAGTACATTTGTTCCATTTTTTGAATGAGCAGCATAATTTTGATGGCAATACACACACTTTTCTTTAAATAGTTTACCATTTTCAAATATCTTTTTAAAATGCTCCTAAGCAGATGATATATTTTCCATTTCTTTCCTTTTCTTAGGATCAGAAGTGTCAATTGAGTTGGCATTACTATTCTTGGGTACACTATCACTTGAACCAGCCACTCTAACTCGACTTTCATCGGCCATCTATGTAAAATTAAAAGAGAGAAAAAATTAACCACAGAAATAGTAAAATCACTTTTGTGAGTTTTGAAGTCTAAAGTAAACTCATGTCTCATTT
Source organism: Capsicum annuum (assembly GCF_002878395.1). Taxonomy (NCBI): domain Eukaryota; kingdom Viridiplantae; phylum Streptophyta; class Magnoliopsida; order Solanales; family Solanaceae; genus Capsicum; species Capsicum annuum. Next base: position 676 of record NW_025853970.1, on the reverse strand, counting down.
ACTAAGAAATACACAATTACTAACCTCATTTTCTTATTTTTAGCTATGTTTTCCAAAATCAAGAACACAATAATTTGCCAAACTAAAATTCATAAAAAAGACATAATTTTTTAAACCAAATTTGCAAAATAAAATTAAAAAAAATATCCATTGTAACAATCAAGAGTCAAGACTCTCCACACCACATAAATAAATAAACATCAAAAATAGTCAATCAAAAAAATCACTAAAAAATTATTTTATAGAAAGAGAACCAGTCAATTAAAAATGAAAATTTACAAAAGGGATGAAGAAGAAGAAGAAGAAGAAGAAGAAAAAGAAGAAAAACAAAAAAAAATAGAAAAGTGAACACCAAAGGTTACCTAGTTTGTTGTTCCCGGTTGTTGGTTCATGGGTTCGACCATTCACCATTCCCCTTCGTTGCCTTGTTCACCGTTCCCCTTCGCCACTCACCATTCTGGCGTTCCCTTTTGTTGAATGTAAACTTGTAAATTGTAATTTATGGTTCTTGACTGTTAGCTGAAGCTTGAAGAGTGAAGGCTGAATGTATTTTCTGATTGCTATTTTGCCAATTTGACTATTTAGATAATTGGATTTTCAGTTTTAGGGTTTTGCCGCTTTGGGTTGTATGTTGTCTATTGTAGCTACTAGCTAATGCCTAATGGTAATGGGCTAA
>NW_025853969.1:0-4516 GCF_002878395.1 Capsicum annuum | reverse complement strand
TAACGATCTGAAAGCTTAGGTAAAGAAAATAAGGGCAAGCCTATGGTATTTGACATGCATTGATTGGAATTATTTTTGTGAGTGAGTGTTACTTGATCGTTCCCATATTTACATGCTTGATTTCATATATGAGTGAGAAGGGACTTCTTCGTTGTGAGGGCACATGGGTTGTATTGATAGTTGCTTACTTTTTTGGATAAGTATAACTTGTATACATACTTGTTTGTTGCTATATAATGGCACAACTTGATTACTCTGTGTCACATTATTGAGCTTAATTAATACACACAGTTGGTTTTAAAGTAATTGAACTTGGAGAAGGTAATGTGTTTGAGCTAAAATTAAAGATTGACTGCTACAGGTAACTTACATTTCTCTTGGTTAAGCATCGTCGTATTGTTTTGTTAAGTTTTATTACCTGAGGACATACAACATTCTAAGTTGAGGGTCTTGATATTATATAGAAATATAATACTTACGATGCTTAAACTATGATAATATGCATGTACTGAAGGCTATGTTGTTATATTTGATGTGTTTTTAGGAGTGTTTTGCAGGAAATTAGGTTTTGGATGCTAAATGTAAGAGGAACTATGAAAAGTGGCTTGAATCGTAGTTAAAAATACATTTTTAGCCTCTACTACCCAAGTAACGACTTCCTCCTAATGATTCATTAGGAGTTTGTACGAGTCGTATCCTGGAAAGACCTTACATGTCATACCTCAGAGAGATTCGACACAACTTCAGCAGTGTTTTACTAACTTGGCCATAACTTTTAACCCCGTTATCGGATTAAGGTAAAATTTGTATCGTTGGATATCTAATTTAATAGTCTATCTTTTGGTGTGTCTTTAGATAAAAAATATGAAGTACACAAAAATATATGCACGATTGAAGATGATGATAGCTAGATTCTTTACAAGAACTTAATTGTTAATGGACGTTTTCACTTTCCTATAAGCAAAGAGCCATTTGTGATCTTAATATGCATCTAAATCCAAACTTGAAGTCTCAAAATTATACAAGTTGGAATTCTTAGTATGACTTGTATAAGGAATTCGTACACAAACTAGTGCTCAAAGCTTTGAAAGATAAAATCCAGATGGATACGAGTAAAGGACACGAGTCGTATACTCATGTGTGCCTAGTAAGCAAAAGTCATAAGCTGAACAGAAAGTTGAAGCCTTAACATATTCGACACTGGAAAAGATACGAGAAGATAGGGTATTACTCGTATGATGCCGGTACGAGTTGAAGACCAATTCATAGCGATTGCCGACATAACGTCACCTTTCCCATTTTAGTTGGGATTTGTTTCCTGGAGTTTCCATATATCCCAATTACACTCTTATTATGTTTTTTAAGTCTTATTATGTATGGATAATTATGTTGTGTTGTTTTTTTAGGATTAGATTTATAGTGTTTTTCTATTTTATTTAGGATTTGATTTCTAGGGTTTCCTGCTTTAATTAGGATTTGGTTTTAGTAATCTATAAATACCCTTCAGGATTTGTTTTATTTATTCATCATTCATTTAATAAAACATTCACCAATTTCAAAATTCAATGTATTGATCATTATTCTTGGTTTGTTCTTGGTTGGTTATTCAATTTAAGAATTTGGGATTTATTCCTCATTATTTGGAGATTGATTTTATAATATTTTTCTTTGGATTCCATGATTGATCTCATAACTATGAGCGGCTAATTCCCTTAGATAGATGTGTGGGAACCCTGACGGATTAGTTACGTAAAGTAAGTGTGATAAGCATCTATTCTAGGGTTGCATATATCTTAATCTTCTTCACGATAATTAAACTCGAGTAGTGGGTGATACTTGAGATAGCCAATATTTACATCCATTTGATAAGTAAGAAGCTTGCGATTGGGAAAAAAAGTTAAGACAGTGACTTGATAAGTGATAACCAAGCATTCCATCTTATTACTTTATCTTACCCCTACAAGTGTAACTAAGGCCATAGCAAGGGGCAACATAGATACATCCTGAAACGATAACCAAGTGAAGGGGTGAAATTTATCTTCTAGCTTACTCGACAATTGATAATACTTATCTTGTATGCTTTGTATGCAGAACAATAAAATAGTTAGGTTGATCATGAGAAATTTAAGGAGTTGAGAAGACAAGAGGAACACAAGCCTAGTGTTTGTCTTTTATTATTTACAACCAAGAACATCTAATTTTTTTTTCCTTTTTTCTATTTTAACAAATGCCCCCTCCCTTATTTTACTTTCTTGTACTGCCTGGTAATTACAATAAATTCAAGACAGATTTCTTATGTATTCCTTGTGGGATTTGACCCCAACCTAGTTGGGTTACTATATTTGACAATGACCACTTTATTCTTTAATTGGAGGTGTATTTGTGGGCATTATGAAGTACTAAGTATGAAATCTTCACTATGAAAGAAGGAGAAACAATCTAAGAAATGCATGCAAAGTTTACTTCTATCACAAATGAGCTTCATTGATTAGGTGAAGTGATACCCTCGAACATATAAGTGAGAAAAATTCTTGGTTTTCTTCCTAAGTCCTGGGCAAGCAAAGTGGATGCCATAACTGAAGCAAAGAACCCAAAGACCCTCATTATGGATAAAATCATTGGAAATCTAAAGACTCATGAGCTCAAGAAGCTGCAAGGGTTGGAGAAGAAGGACGCAAAAAGAGAAAAATCCCTGGCATTGAAGGCTTCTAAATATGATCCAGTTGATGATGAAGATACTGATGTTGCCTATTTGGAAAATAGGATTGTTAGAGCCGTATAAAGGCGTGGTCAGTTCCAAAGGAGAGGAAGATATGCTGAAGTGTGTCACAAATATAAAAATCCAAAGCATTTCATCAAGGATTGTCCTATGCATAAAATGGATCATCAGGATTACCTCAAGGCTGTAAGTGATAAAGGAAAGATTAAGGACCAGGTCCTTCACAATTTAATAAAGAAGGCTATAATTGATTATGCAATAAAGCAAGCTATGGCAGCATAGGGAGATTACTCCAGTGAATCAGATGAGGATAAGAAGTATGGAGATACATCTATACTAGTAGTGGAAGATAGTCTAGTTATCTATGATTCCTTGTTTAATTTCATGGAAAATAGAGATGAAGAAGATGATGATGAGGTAACTCTTTCTGATATAAAGGAAAATCTAGATAACTATTCTGGGGAAAAGATAAAAAGGGTTGCAAATGTGTTGATAAAATGTGTATGTGAACTAACTACTGAAAAAAATGACTTAGAATAAAAAGTAGAGAATTAAGAGCATGAGATGATTGCTTTAACTCTCTAAATTTCTAAAATTGAAGTGTTATTCACAAAGATGAAATCAGAAAATCTGAATTTGAATTAAGGAGAAATTGAAAGCTTCACAAAAACACCTTAAGTCAACACTTCAAAGGAATGAAGAGTTAGAGAGAGACCTTGTCCACTTGAAAGAAGAGTTGAACAAGTCTCTTAAGTGGGTTACTTCCTCACTGATCATTTTTGACTTGACTAGTCAAGGTGTTAATAATGGTAGTGGTCTAGAATATCAAAGAAAATTCCAACCTATTGAGTCTAAAGAAAAGGTTCTTCATGATGATAGAATCAAAGGGCATAAAGTCTTGTGCACTTACTATGGAAGATATGGACATTTGAAAGAAAGATATAGACACTAGCTTAAAGCAAAATTAAGGAATACCGAAGACATTCGGCAGAGAGAATGCACATTCTAAGGGCTTTTAGTCTCTAAAAAAAGTAAAGAGAAAGTTATCACTGCCTAGATGGGCTAAGAAGAATTTGATCACACCATTGTCCTCTTACTGGACAATCAAATTTATGTGCGTTTCCAAATCTAACTTGTGATCATAATTCCATGCATAGGAAGCGGATTAAAGTTAGGAATAGCTCATTGATTAAAAAGGTTCAAAGCTCAATGATGGAAGGTCTGATTGTGTTGTCTCTCTCAAGACACTTCAGGTGAAGGTGTCTTAGTGTGAAAAGTTGATCTCAAGGACCTAGTCCTTGGCTTATGAAAGTTAATGTTCAAAAAAAGGGGTTTGTGAAGAGCTTGTGTCCAAAAGGAAGCACTAGAATAACCTTCAAATTTGATGAATGAAAATACTTTGGAGAATAAACTAACAAGGAGTTATGTGAATTGATGAAAGAGGTGCATGTAGTTCCTGATTAGTTAAGAAAATTATTGATCCTTGGTGGTCCTAAAAATGATGAGAAAAAGGATGAAAGATACAAATAAGTCTTGATTCTCAGGGACTTTGTCCATAGGAAATTGATCTTAGAAGGAGAAGCTTCAGCAGCTTGAATAAAATCAAGTCTGGGACATGGTCCCCAAACCTGCTTTGAGAACATGTTCTGAGATAAAAGAGTTTGCAGAGATTAATGTATGGTAATGACAACCTAATATATGAATCAATGTCTCTCCATAAAATCGGCTATGATAAGGAGACAGGTATCCTTGATTAACTAGGTGCATATTAGTCTAACTCAGTACCTTACCGTTGCA
>NW_025853968.1:0-1411 GCF_002878395.1 Capsicum annuum | reverse complement strand
ATCCTACAAAGGTCAACTTTATACGTGTATAACTTCAATAATATATTGAGTTTGGAGCTCAAGACCGACCAAAAAATAGGTAGAGTCATCTTTCCAATGAATCTGATATTGCCTTAATCCGATACTCGAGAGAAAAGTTATGAGCATTTTTGCTAACGAACCAGTGAGGATCCGCATTAAAATCATGGCAAGCTCTATGTGCTCCATGATAAAATCATGGAATTTCCTGTGTGCTCTGCCTTAAGGGCATGGTACATCCATGTTTCAAGAGATGCTAAAAATCATGTTTCTCTTTAGTATTTTTTGGATAAAATAGTAATATACTTTCTAAATCATCCAATAACTAATACTAACGTGTTTTCACTTATACCATAACCAAAATACATGAATCCTCTTCTCTCAACCCCTCTAGAACACAAAATAAGGGTTCCTCCCCTAGGTTCAACTTCCAAGGCTTCAGATTCAAGTTCTTCTCCAATTCCTTCAATCAAAAAGTCATGGTGGACACTTTCTTATATCAATTATTTTTAAATTGCGATATTTACTTGATGTTTTTATATTTTTATAGTTTTTTAAAGCTAGGGTTGAGGGATTTTCATTGTAAAGTAATGTTATTTGTTTCCTCATTTTTCTAATGGTTTTCTATGCTAAGAAAATGGTGGACTATAAACTAAAATTGTGTTTTATATCAAGGGCGAAAATTGGTAATATGGTTTCATACTACTTATGGATTTTGCATGATAAATTTATTAACCTCAACCTATTTCTTAAATTTGATTTTAACGGGGATTTTACAGTCTTTAATACATCCTTTGAAATATTGTATGACATTAAATAAAAAATGGTTTACATGACTCTTGAATCTCCCTTAGGGGAAATAGTTTTGTCTAACTATTATTTTCTTCATGCTGGTAAATTAGTAGGGGTCTTGTTACCTCATTATGATTTTTAAGGTAAAGTCTAGCCTCCCTTACTTGTAATTTTTCACATTGAGGATTTTATTATTAATAAAAGACCGCTAGACACTCATTCTAGTGGTATTTAAAAAAAAGTATGGACTTCAAATTAGAAATTTGAGTTTAAATAGTTAAATGAAAATGGTATGAAACTATATGAAATACTTGCAATACTTGGTATGACGTTACCAATTGTGTAATGCCTTAATGAAAAACTGTATAGTTAATGGTATGTGAAAATATTTAAATTATGTTTCTATGGAAATTGTGTAGCTTCACCGAGAAGGTGTAGTCCTTGTGGCAACACTTGAAACCACATTTCTGATATTGGGGTTATGACCACTATTTGCTTGATTCACGCAGTTGTATGCAGTTATTCTTTTGAAAGGCTATTGTCTATTGGTGACATTATCCTAATCCTCATCAGTCCATGTAGCTAACATGAACTCGGCCTC
>NW_025853967.1:0-4500 GCF_002878395.1 Capsicum annuum | reverse complement strand
GGGCTCAAGACTACAGCTAATTTGTTGGGAATAAATTCCTTCAGCACTCGATAACATAAAAGTAAAACATAACCATTCTTGAATAATCAAGACCATTGAAATTCATTCACCATCACAATCACTGAAGAATCTCTTCAAGTATTTAGAAATCATTAACATATGATAGTATAGGGAGACGTTCTATTGGCTCATACTCTATTCAACAAGGTCTTACATCAAACACTCAGCATGTATTAAAGTCTTAGTGTGTATCGAAGAGCACATAATTGAGGAATTTCATGTTATCATATCACAATTCATTCACTAAGGCTTTTCAACAACCACTTTGCATGCATGGGTTTGTACACAATTAGGGATTTTTAGTCCACATACTATAATGGCACTAATTCTTTTACATAAGCATTTTATCTAACATATGGGGAGCATGCTTTGGTTATTCATAATTTCTGCACTTAATTGGCATAAACACATCACCTAACATGCAACTTAAAGAGGGTTTATCATGAACATCACATGAATATCATATACTAGGATCAGAGTTTGTAACTTTGAAAACAAAACATGAATTAAAACTCACTAATAACATGAACTTCAATTTCAATTCACATGAATCATGAAAACTCATAAATATAAGATCTTTGAATTTAGAAAATGATACTTGAACTTCTTGGGTGGAAGGAACCCAAAAATCAACATTCAACATACCTTGCTATGTAATTCTTAAATGATTCACGGTGCAACCTTGATAATTTGCGTCTTTGGTTAGAAACCCTAGGTCCTATTCTTGAAGAAAATTGAGAAAAAACAGTAATATTTGGGTGTAAATGTACTGAATCTCGTGTTAAAGAGTATATATAGGGGTTCAAAAAAGACCCCTTTTTTCCTTGGAATTAAAATCTAGAACGGGAAAAATCCTGATTTTACATGCTGGCGCAACGCACCACAATTACGCCAGCTTACTAGAAATAGGACAATGATGGTTGCAAATCCTATTAAGGATAATGCTCCAAATAATATGAAGATGAAGAATTCTTCTAGACAAGAGAAAGAGAATAATAAGAAAATTTTCAAAGGCAATCGCTTTATTTATAGTGATGTTGACCATAAAGCTCTAGATAGTCAAGTTACAAATAAGAACAAAAAAAGATATTGGATAAACACGTTGGAAACAACTTGAAAAAATTGAAAATCCATGTGATACGATCACGGAAATCAATCTAGTTGGATAACCAAATGATCGGTGGTTTAATTTAGGAGCCACTAGACATATTTGAGCGGACAAAGAAGCTTTTGATATTTATGATCCCGCTTATCCTAAAGAAGTGATATTCATAGGAAATAATGCAACAACTAAGGTTTAAGAAAGTGAAAAAATATTCCCAAAACTGACTTCCAACATGGTGTTGACTCTCAAAAATGTTCTTTGTGTTTCTACTTTTAGGAAAAACATAGTGTCAACAACACTTTTGTTAAAAATAGGTTTAAGTACGTGGTTATTTTAGATAAAGTTGTAATAAGCAAGAATGAAACGTATGTAAGAAATGGCTACCTAAATATGAACCTTTTCAAAAATTTATGTGATGGTTGCTGAAATGAAAAAAGTTGAGGCTTCTTCTGACATGGTAGAGTCAAATGATTTGTGGCATTATCATTTAGGACATGCAAAGTATAAAATCTTGTGAAAACTTATTAGTTTGGAAGTATTACCTAACTTTGAGTGCAATGAATCTAAGGGTCAAATACGCATGGAATCTGAGTATGCTAAGTATGCGTATAAGTTTGTCAATAAAAATTCCAGTCCCTTAGACTTAATCCATATAGACATTTGTGATATGAAGTCAACACCATCTCATGGTGAAAAAAATATTTTATAACTTTTATTGATGATTGCACTAGGTACTATTATATTTATTTGAATAGTAAGGATGCAACAATAGATGCATTTAGAAAATATAAAATAGAAAATTAAAATCTATTAGAGAAAAAGATCAAAATACTAAAAAGTGATAGATGTGGAGAATATGAATCTCTTTATGTATAAATATGTGTAGAGAATGGAATTGTCCATCAAACTACTAGACCATATTCACATCAATCTGATGGGATTGCAGAGAAGAAAAATCGAACATTAAAGGAAATGATAAATTCCTTACTTATAAATTCAGGTTTACCACAAAACTTGTGAGGGGAAGCTATCCTTACAGCTAACTAAATACAAAGTAAAGTGCCCCATAGTATGAAACGATCAATTACATATGAAAAATGGAAAGTAAGGAAATCCAACTTGAAATATTTTAGAGTGTGGGGTTGTCTAGAAAAAGTCCAAGTTCCTATGCCTAAAAGGTGAAGATAGGACCTAAGACTATGGACTGCATGTTTATAAGATATGGTAAAAGTAGTAAACCATGTCATTTTTTGGTTCATAAATCCTAACATCTGAATATTAAATAAAATATGGTAATTGAATTAGATAATGCTGAGTTCTTTGTACACATTTATCTGCATAGAACTAGACATGTACAGTATAGTGGAGGGTCTAAATAACATTGAGATGAACCAAAAGAGAATGCACATAATAATAAGAATCCAAGATGTAGTACATATCAAAAAATGTCAACTTCATTTGCATCCGATTTTGTTACATTACTCTGAGAAAATGATCCTCAAAGATTTGAAAAAGTAATATCGTCTTTAGACTCATCCTTTGGGAAGAGGTAGTCAATACTGATATTGATTTAATCTTGAGGAACCGTACTTGGGAGTTAGTTGATCTTTATCCAGGAAATAAAGATTTAGGTTCTAAATGGATCTTCAAAAGGAAAATAAAGTGGATGGTACTATTAAAAAATAAAAGGCAAGACTTATAGTAAAAGGCTTCAAACAGAAGGAAGGCCTTAATTATTTTGATACATACTCTCCTATAACAAGGATAACATCAATTTGGATGTTAGTTTATTTAGCGGCAGTATATAGTCTTGAAATCCATCAAATGGATGTGAAAACAATATTCCTAAATGTAGAATTGGTGAAAGAAATTTATATGGAACAACCTAGGGATTTTGTGGTTCCTAATAAAAAAAGGATTGTGTGCAAACTTGTTAAGTCACTTTATGTACTAAAACAAGTACCCAAATAGTGGCATTCAAGGTTTGACCAAACCATGTTGGCAAATGAGTTTTAGATAAACAATTGTGATAAATGTGTTTACTTTAAAGACACTCTAAATCACAAGGTCATTATTTATTTTCAAATGGATATGTAATACCCATTCTTTTCCATTAATATAGAATTCTCCCAAATCTGGCACCCGAGCAAAGAATTAGAGCCTTTTTGGTGAGATGGTGTTTGACCTGAGCCTTCAGTGCGTCGCGGAGATAGCTCAAATAGCAATTATCAATTTATAGTGTTGCTCTATGATACTGGTGCATCGCGAAAAACTTCCAGGTCATAGACAAGGTGGCAACGAGATAGCTCCGTGTTGCGCCACCATACAGTTTCCCCTTTGTCAATTTCTAGTGACATGGCGCGATAATGCCGAATCGCACCAAGGGCCCAATTCAGGAAATTTTACTAAAAATTAAATTACATATCCAGGGTTAAAAGGGTCAATTTGCCCCCTCCCCCCTTTATAAGCTTCGAAACATGAGATTCAGCCCTTATTCATCCAAAATATTGATATTTTTACTCAAATACTCTCAAGAACTCAAGCTAGGGTTTTCATAGAAGATCCAATTTCAAGAAGGACTCACTATCAATCTTCACGAAATCACAATCTAAGGTATGCATAGTGTTCATTCATAGACTCCTTTCATCCATGAAGTCCAAAAATCATTTTTAACTATTAGTTATGGACTTTGTTCATGTTTTCATGCTTTGTATGTTCTCTTTCATGTTGATAAATGAGAAATTAATTTCTATTCCATGATTTGATGATAAATTCCATGTAGGTTGATTAGTATAGATAAAGATTTACGGAATCTCATGACTAAAACCTTGTATGATGGAATTGGAATTGAAGAATGATGTTTAGTTATTGTATAATGTGCTTTACATGTACTGTGCCTACAATATGTTTGATTAAATACCTAGATAAAGAAAAATTGTCTAACTAGCATGATATCATGAAATCCCCATGTATGTACTAGTTTATGCCTATTACATGTTTGATGAAAGGCTCTTATGGATATAGTATGTATTACGATGTTAGACAAGTTTTCAAGTAAATCATTCTATGTCAGTTTTCTTCTATCAAGTCCTAGGGGTACTTGTACCTAAAATATTATCTGTGTACCTGGATCCATGTCATGTTTTCATGATACTCTCAGTCAATCTATGAACTCTTGGACTTCAGATAGTTTTATGACTTAGGAAAAATCTCCACGATCTCATGACTCAGTCAGTTGTTAGATATTAGTAGTATTTCATCAGCCACGGAAATTTAGTAATTCATCCAATGGTTAGATCAGTTCATTAAATCATGTTCATTGTCTATTGAGATGG
>NW_025853966.1:0-1178 GCF_002878395.1 Capsicum annuum | reverse complement strand
ATAGTGGTGGAGGACTTGTGTAGAGAGTAGGCCAGCTAGATCACTTTTTATTTTATGGGATCAGTTTGATTGAGTGTTTTTAGAGGAGTTTGTGTGGAGACATGAGAAGTTTGCTTATCGGAGGCTTAGGTATTTAGTTGTCATAGTGAGATGCCAGCGGGAGGCCAGGATCTTCATGATTATAAGTATTATATCAGATTGGTCATTCGGGTTCTTTGAGCCTATCTCAACGGGTTTCTACTTCTTTGGGTTGTTTCTTATGTTGTGATTTCAAGCATAGTAGGAAGGATTTACCATATCTTAGATAGAGAAATGCTTCACCAGTTACTCTAGGAGATTTTAGATCCCAGTATACCATTCCAAAAAATAGACTCGAGATAGGAATTTTTGGTACAGTAGCCACAGGTATGGTTCTTAGTACACCTTTGTTAAGCCTTAGAGGTACTTGACTTTGGTTCTATATTCTCCTATGTATTTATTTGTTCTGTTTTGATTCTATCTATTATTCATTGATCATTGTTGGAGCTTTTGATGTTTGTTACCCGTAGATGTTTTCTTAGTAGTAGATCGGGTGTGTCGATCCTATATTAGAAACTTGTTTAGAGTATATCACTAATTTTGGTGGAATTTCCTTGATTATTGTGAATTTATGTGTTTTGATTATAGTATCTCAATGGTTTTGTTGTGAAGTAGTTATGAATCAATTTTATAGTTTTGGTATACTTTTAGAGTGCAAAATAGATCAATTTTGTGGTTTTGTCGTTTCCTGTAGTAGTGTGCCTAATGGTTTCATTATTGTAGACCTATTAATAGCCTAGACTTGTGGTGTGCATAAATTAAAATGATGGTGAGTGAAGAATTTTTGTTGGTTAAGGAAAGATTTTAGGCAATTGGGCCTTGCGATTTGCTACTTCCTTAATATTTAGCTTTTGCTTTCTTACATAAGTTATTTGGTATTGAGACACTGTTCAATAATAGTTGAAGGATTTCGGCTAATGAGGATTTTTTCTTTTGAATTAGGAAGATTTCTGAATGGAAATGGGTACTTAGTGTATGGTATTCATTACTCTTTTAGCCAAGTGGCTTTGTCGAATATTTTTGTTCATAATCTTTGATTTGAGTATATGTTAATCTTTGTGGACACTGTGCCTAGCAATGTTGAATGGAATTGAGTGGTT
>NW_025853965.1:0-2745 GCF_002878395.1 Capsicum annuum | reverse complement strand
AAGCTTTCTATTCCAAGAAGTTCAAGAAAAACATTCAAGAACATTCCCAAGAACATCAATTCAATTGATCTTCTTCAAGGAACAATCTTCAAGAACACAAATAGGAATTCAAGTCAAACTTATCATCAATTTAAGCAAGTAAGATATGTGGGGTTTATGAATAAGGATCCTCTTTCATCCCTGTACACAAAAATATCTTCTAATTACAAATTCACATTATTCTATATGAATATACATGAGTTTTAAATTAGGGTTTATACCCATTATTGCTATTTGCAAGATTATGAGATTTCAAGTGTTTTAGGAGTTGAATTGCATGTTTATTTTCATATTTTCATGTCTATTGTAGTAAATTTTAGATTTTGAATTGAATTATCATTATTCTAAATATCAAGTATGAACATTACGATGTTTTTTCATGAACTTGATGCATGGGTTACTAAGCCCAAGTTTATATGTTTATATTTCAAGGAAGATGATGCTTTAAACTTCTTATAATCAAATTATTTACAGATTTTTAATAAAACTTTGATCCTTTGATCATCAGATAAGATTTGGACTCCATTTCATAGGTTTATTATAGATTTCAAAAATTAGATTAACTTTACTTATAGATTGAATCAGATAAATGTTTAATTGGTTTTATAATAAGCCCTTATGCTAGTTTTTAAAGTGAATTTCCAATAGAACGAGCATACAGATTAGAGGAAGTAGTATTTATCATTGAGTGGGAAGTGTGGGATTAGTGTGCCCTAATTTTCACAAAACTACGTAGCCAACGTAGGTACAAGTTATTAGATTATTCCTATTTCTATATGGATGACAGTTATAGATGTGATCACTTAGATTAGGTTATACTCCTTGGCAAGAGTATGACACCTCTCCACATTTCGAGGTTTTACCTATAGGGGAACAAGACGTTATACTCTATGTTAGCTTACATGGTTTATGTTGGTTAGAAGAACTTGCCTAATAGTAAAGACTTTCAGAATAGTTTTTAAAGTATTTTTCCTTCAGATAAAGTATTTTCATAATAACTAATATATATATACTAAATCTTTTAGCACTACAGTTTAAAAGTTTTTAAAATAGAATAACAGTATAGTTTTAGAAACTAAGTGTAAAGGCTCACAGACTTACTCAGATATTGCTTTACTGAAGCCTCAGTTATAGACTTACATTTTTCAATTGTTAGAAGATAAAGGTGAGCCCTTTTGACTTAGCTTACATGATTTGCAAACACAACAGAAGTACAAATTTTAGAACTAAATGTTATGACTCATGATATTTATACAACATATTTTACTATTCATGATATATGATTTCTCAACTTTCAGTTACTCAAGCCAGTGTGAGTCATTTTCACTTAGCATGCATTGTTTACAAAATATATCTACTTATATATATATATATAGTTACAGTCTTATTTATGCATTCACCCCCATATGCTCAGTACATTTCAAAAGTACTGATCCACATATATGTCTATGTGCTAAATTGTCTTATAATATAGGTACAAGTTATAGTATGTACAGTCAAAACCAGACATTTATAGATTCCAGCTAGCAGGTGATGAGTCCTCCTACTTCAAGGACTTCAGTCAGATGTTATTTATGTACTTTACTTTCTTACTCATATGTATTAATTAGTGGTAGTTGGATTCGCGTTCCATCTATCTATAGTTAGCACAGTATAGGCTTCATAGATATCAGTTAGTGTTAGTCATGTAAATTTTTAGTCCCTCTTTTTCAGAATTTATCAGAATATACAATTGTATTAGTATACTATTTTCACAGATTCCATCATTATTAAATTTCCGCACAGTAAACTCTATTATTTTATAAATATTTAATTAGTTGCTTAACAGTATGCCTGTTCATGGGTTAGCTTGGAATAACTTGTGGTCCTAAGCATCGTATGACGTCTCAAGACCATTTTTAGGGCATTACAAACATGGTATCATAGCACAGAGTTCAAGTGTCCTAGGGTGTCTGTGAAGCAATGTCTAGTAGAGTCTTACGGAATATTACAGAGACATCTGTTCTTTTCTTTGAGAGGCTATAGGGCATTTAAGAAAAAGTTTCTCCTCTTTTCTACTATAAATTATGCAGTAAGTTTCTTCTCTCAGATTTCCTATCTATTTATGTGTTACCCCAAAATTCTTTATCTATGACTTATTCTTGAGATAACATGATTAGCAAGTTTCGATTTCCTTCTAAGATAATGCTCTCAGATTTGCTAGTAGAAATTTCAGAAGTCACACAAAGGGCTTGAGAGAAGCTCTTTAGTGTGTCATAAGTACCTCAAGTTTAAAGTTATGTCCTAATCCTTATGAGTTGTTTAGTTGAGACAGAATTAGATATGTATTTAGATTGCCCATTAACCCTTTTAATATAGATAATGCTTATAAGAGAAGATAGTATAAACCTAGACTGTTAAATATAGTGTGCAGTCGAGGGATATTATGAATTTTAGTGTTATGATTTATGAATAATAGAACCTTATTATAGTTGGAAGTATGGGTATAGAAGAGTAGTGACAATAAAAGTGAGAAAGACGATTGATAGAAAGTATTGGGATAAACTTAGGCATGTTTTCTAGTTTTGTTAAGGTGACATGTTCTTGTGTGCTAGTTTAGTGGAAGGTAGAGAAGAAGTTATTAGTTAAGGAGAATTGTTGTTTTCTTGAAGTAGGAAAAGAGTTATTGATGGTATTTATTGCGTTAGAAAAGTTTAGATTATTAAT
>NW_025853964.1:0-2237 GCF_002878395.1 Capsicum annuum | reverse complement strand
TCAGGCTTTAAGTGTGGGAAAGGAAAAGGAAGATAGGGGAAACCAAATCAGGTTGTATACTGTAGGTGATTTGGAGGAAGAGAGTATACTCAAACTGAAGTACAATAGCATTTCATTTTTGACCTTTTGGTGTAGTATGCAGGATTTTTTTATGTAGAATAGGTCTATAGATTTTCTCAGTGTCCTCACTGATTAGAGGTGTAACTGAGCTTTCCGTAAGTTCTACAAATATAACTCCCAACACTTTCTTAGTGTCTTTGTTTCTTTATATAAAATGTTGCTTACCATTTCAACGGGGAAAAAGAAAACAAGGAAATTAGAATTAGGCTGCTATGCGCTTAATACAATGATTTATGGAGAAGGCGGTTTGATGCAGGTGGCATCCTCAAGGTAGGGATTGACATAGTGGTTTGATGCAGGTGGCATCCTCAAGGTAGGGATTGACATAGTGGTTTTTGTTTGGAGCAAAATATTACTGAAATTTTCTTTATGAAAATCAAAAGAAAAAATAAAGCCTATCATAGTTTGGAATGTGAGGTGTTTAAATTGCTCTTGAAAATGATGGATAATAAGAAAATCTAATTCAAAGTTGGAAGGCTGATGTTTAGCGCCTTCAAGAATCAAAATCAGAGGGGGATTTAAAGGAGATTCTCAAAGAAGTTTGGGATAGGGGTGGCAAATAGGTTGTTTGGGCTGCCAAGATGGGCTGAACAAACAAATGGGCTAATGCCCAACCCTGCCCAAATATTGTTGGGTCAAGTTGGCTAAACAATGGGTCATAACACAACCCGCCCTACTTGATCCAAATCTTTACAATTTCCTCAATCTTTAAACAAATTAAAACCCAATATTTGTTTTAAAAAAAAATATTTTTTCAGCTTTAGATATTTAGGAAAGTAATTGACAAGAATACATATCAATTTCTTTTTTTACTTATTCTATTTGATTCTTTGTTCAACTGTTAAATTTCAATACCTTTTGCAATAACCATTCAAGTTAAGTTTGGGTATCACCTTACCACATTTTAACACTTGCTCTGGTGTACTTTAAACTGAAATTGCATTAAAAACCCCACTGTACACCATGCTGAAATTGCATAAAAAGTTTAGAATACATCAGCATTCTGGGGCAGTCGCACAAATAAAATATATTAGATTGCTCAAAGTAACTCTAAATCATTTGACACAGAGTGGATGCGCATTACCCTTGACACTTTCAGTTCACTAATCAGTAGACACTATCACACTAATGTACAGAGGTGTTGAGAGGTAGTATTAGAACACTAAATCCACGATTTAAATATTTCTGCTTGACTTGCTGAGGACATCAAATCAGATGTGATTTGAAAATCAGTTACTGGGGATACTGGCCTTGTGAAATTAACTTGCTGAAAGTTTGCTTAGAAGGCTACAATCTGCTTTAGGCTTTTCGAAGTATGACTCTTCTTTCTCATTTGTACTCCACTTCATCCCTTTGATGCATAATTATAAGTGCTCTTCTTACCTGGCAATATTTAGCACTTGTATCAGCACAAGGTCTATGAAGCATTTCATTCAGTTGGAACAGCTAAGCAACCTTCCCCAGCCACACCAGTTTACCTACATGCAGTGATAGACCAAGAATTTTTGGTAGGGGATTCAAAATCTACTATATATACACAATCAACACTCAAATACTCCTTCACAAAAAACTACCAGTGGTGAACTACCACCATAACTCTAGGTACACTAGTAAATACAACTCTTGACCATGATAACTTCAACACTTCATGATCATATATAGTCAAAGTCTCAATAAAAACTTAGGCAAAACAACCCGTGACACCCACATTCTTTCACAAAACGAACACCCCTATATAATTTGGCCATAGGTATTTCCTTACACAGAATACACAAATTATCTTGAGGATGAAATTGAGGTCTCTAATTAAAACATGTGGAACTGTGACGCTAGTGTTCTTGGATACAAGAATTTTCGTACCTAACGTACACAGTGGGCTTGAATCAGATATTGAATTAATTGATGCAAAGAACTCTACTTTAACCCACTCACAATCCATTAATTATGCATTAGAAAACCTGAATAAAGTATCAAAGACATGTACATGTCTTATTCATCAAACTAGTTGTTAGAATATGAGTCGGAATAGGAATAACATATAGAATCCTTCTTGGAAAGGGATTGTAAGTAGTGTCCTATTAGGAAAATCTATAAATAGGGCCTCAATGTAATCATAT
>NW_025853963.1:709-3287 GCF_002878395.1 Capsicum annuum | reverse complement strand
AGATATCTTGTCATCTATATTGGAGAAGAGTGATCCGCAGAAAGGCTGACAGATTGGGCTTTTTTTATTTGTGCACTAACTCAATTATATTTTTTAGATAGAGTAATGAGCTTAGAGTTACGTAATATTTGATAGGCTTGGTAGAGCCGGTTTAGATCACACGCTACGTAACTCCATACTTACTAATTTATCAAATTGGTTAAGCAAGATGCATGGAGCAACGCTCGATAAAAGTGTGTTGTTCAACTGTTGAGACCACATCTTCAACGTGCATCAACACATTTTGACCTAAAAGAAACACAGAGACCCTCCATGCATCCTTTAAGGCTTCTGAAGAAAGTGTTCTGAAGGGCTTCTAGAATGCCACAACTTTAAAGGTAGTGTTCCTGATCGAGCTCACAAGAGACGAGGAACTCCTTACCAACTTCGAAGACGGCAACGACCAGCTTGAATACAGAATCAACAACCTGGAGGCAAGCTTGAAAATTATCGGGATTCACATACTATAGTAAGCATCTGATCTTCTCCAAAGAATGTTGAAAGCATGTCAAGGCAAGAAAACACAATCAATTATAATTATATTGCTAAGGAAGCAATGATACTATATTTGTCTTTCAATCTCTTTGTGGTTCCGATCAGGTCAATGACAGTGGACCTAATCAGAAACACAAACAAGAAAGCATGGGATGAAATTTAAAAATCCAAAAATTTGCCACCTTCGCTTAGATTCCTTATTTTAACTGCAGTTGTTGTTGGTATAAGTTTTCTAGACTTGCTGTACATCATTTCAACACTCGATGCCCGTGAGGCTTCTTTGTTGGTCTTCTCTTATTTTATATCTAGGTCATAATCCCGACCACGTAGCTCCCTAGCAAAGTGGTCATATGCATTATTTTTCTTTAGGAGACACAATAGATGAAATTACATTACCGGATACACTTTCATATTTGCAGTTGATTCAGATCTCGCATCTGTTAAGATAATTCTACCGGCCAGATTCGCTAGAAGTTGTATCTACCCTATGTCTCTTCTTCAATTATCTCTCAGATGATATAGTCTTCCATCAACCACCCATTTTCCTTCGAAAGCATTCTCCTACCTCACATTTTGGCATATAATCATCACCCCAAGCGAGCAACCCAGCCATATAAATTTTGGCCAAGTCAATAACTATACTGGTTTTCCATTCTTGTTAGATGCAGTGCTAAGCTTCGAAGGCCCTCTAAGGGTCCAATGCACCCTAAAAGTTAGTCCAATTGCTATTGAATCTCTTTACAATGACACAAAAACTAGATCCCTTCACAATGCTTGACAAATAAACATGAGCAACAACTGACATTAAATCTTTATAGGCTATCAGAACCATATTCATGGTCCCTCAGCCTTATCAATTCAAACCTACCAAACTTAACTGTAAAATTACAGACATCTTGTTTAAACGTCCTATGACTAATCAGCAAAAATATCATTCACAAAATCAGTGCACTCTGTGTGTGTTTGCACGATAACATTATCAGTAATACATACTTCCCATATATGAAGTGGTTCTATCTGCACGCAGTTTATTCCCCTGATCCCATATTTACTACAACCTCTTGCGATAGTCCGTCAAAAGTTGATCAATTGTTAGTTCCTTATATCTACAAAGAAGAGAAAAAAATTGATGTCACAAAAAAAACATAATCCATCTGTTGCAAAAGATGTGGAGTCTGTTGTAACAGATGTGGAGTCTGTTGCAATAGATATGGAGTCTGTTACAACCGATGTGGAGTCTGTTGCAACTGATATGGAGTCTGTTGCAACTGATGTGGAGTCTGATAGAATACATCAAACCAACCTTTCTGGTGGTTTTATTTATTCTAACAGTTTCTCCGTCTGTTGCAACATCAACAATAGCAACAACATCATCAACAACAAAGAAGTAATATCCTTTGTTCCAGAACCATCAACAACACAACACCACAAGTTCCAATAACGCCAACCCCACCAACAACATCAATAACCGCATCAACAATAATGAAACAAACAAAATACATACAAAAAATGATATTACCAACAAGGCTTTAAAACTTCTCCCAACAGATGATTTTTTTCTCATATTATAATAAAAATTCTCGGATTGTTTATTCAACACTTACAAGTTTCTTAAAAAAAAATTAATAAATATGATATGGGTAAATAGTAATTAAATAAAAAAAATAGATGTAAATAACTTGTAAAGAAGAAGACAAGAATGAAAGAGCAATAATGAACCATACCTTAATATCAAAAAGGGGATCAAAATAGAAATTTAAATCGAGAAAAGATATGGATGGGTTTAGATTCGAAAAGATCTTTACGAGAAGAGAAGAGAAGAGAAAAGAGAGAAAAAAAGGTTGTGATCCTAAAGAGGAGAGAGAAAAAGATGAGAGTTGAATAAAATAAACTGCAGCTGAAGGAAGAGATGAGATAATTTCTACGTAGACGTGGTGGTTTTCAATATTCATTAATTAATATTCATTAATTTCATTAATAATTTGATGGGCACGAGGAAGACTAAGACTACTGATATTGAAAAGACAAGACAAGACTGCTCAAT
>NW_025853963.1:0-609 GCF_002878395.1 Capsicum annuum | reverse complement strand
ACGTGGTGGTTTTCAATATTCATTAATTTCATTAATAATTTAAGGGGAAGGAGGAAGACTAAGACTACTGATATTGAAAAGACAAGACAAGACTGCTCAATGAACTCACTTTTGAGATATCCAAGAAATATTTTTTACCGCCTTTAGTAGTAAGTACTACTACTTGATATTATCTACTCGAACCAGAAGCTTCTTGCTTTAAAATTAAAAGAGAAAAAAAAAGATTTTCAAACAAATATGTCATCTGTTGCAACATATATAAATATCTGTTTAGAAATTCGAACAACTCAGTCATCTGTTACAACAGGTATCAAAATCTGTTTAAAAAATCCAATAGCTCAGTCATCTGTGACAACAGATGAAAATGTTCATTTGATAATTAATAAAATCAGTTATGTAATTTGTTACAACAGATATAAATATCTGTTTAAAAAATTTCAATAGCTCAGTCATCTGTCACAACAGATGCAAATATCTATTTGATAATGAAATCAGATATGTCATCTGTTGCAACATATATGTACTTGTTTGAAAATTTTCAACAGCTTAGTTGTTTGTTGCTACAGATTTTATTGCAATTGATTTAGGTGGAACTAGGGATGAATGAAT
>NW_025853962.1:0-2845 GCF_002878395.1 Capsicum annuum | reverse complement strand
AAAATGTGATGGTTAAAATGTGTTTCTGACCATTATCTCTAACTTTTTCAACAACAACAACATACTTAATATATTTACACAAAATGAGATCTGGGAAAGGTAAGTGTATGCAGATCCGTACCACTACCTCATCGATAGACACGTGGCTCAAGACAAAAAACTATTCAAAAAAGACATCACATAGGACTAATAGGTATTCATACAACAAATAATAACAAAAACAAGAGTACCACAAAGTAATACTATAATCAATCTTATTCGACACAACAAATATTACCAAAACACCACAAACAAAATTCTACAAGCATAACACTATGACTATTTGTACAGATACCAAAACCAAGCACTCCTACCTTCCAGAATAAAGATGCACTCTCTTTTGTTTGCCTTCTACCCTAACTAGTTGAATCAAAATATTATTTATTCAACTACTTTTGAGTTCATAGGCCTTATTAGTCATTGCTCTTTTCTCTCTTGTTTTCTCTTGTTTCAGGAACAACATAAATACTGTATTGCAGTTTCAAAGAAAGCAAAAGAAAAAAAAAACTAATCTTATTAGCAAAAGAAAGAGCCAAACTCTGTAACATTCAAGGGGTAATCTTTCTTCTATTTGTGGCATTTGAGTTCCAAATATTTCACTGCAGGGGCACTCTATTTTATCTAAGTATTGTTGGATTTTTTTCCTTCCTATGTGGATAAATAAAGCCCAATTTGAACCAACCCACTTTTGTCCATAGGCCCATTACTACTGGCATATATATAGATATTTTTTGGTCTTATTTTACTATCACAAAAAAAGAGTTTTTCAGCTACCGAAAGAGAAATTGATAGCAGATTTTTGCACCTAAAATTTCAGCTACAGCAGTCAACTTCAAATTGTGGTTTTCGCTTCGTTTCTTGTTCGGTTGAGCTAATTTTTGGATAGATTGTTTATATCATCTCAATATTTGATTAGGAACTTACAAAGGTGGATTTGGTGTCCTGTAGCTCCTGTTTTTCTTTCCTGAACAGTAACTGTATTTTTTATGTTTGTGCTTCTTTTTATTCTCTAGTTTTGGTGGTATCTTATTGTGTTGTTGCTCGTTATTTGATACTTGTTTTGTGGTCAATTTTGAAGAATAGTATTATAACTCTTGGTGATTATAGTGGAGGTTTGGTTCTGTAGTTTTTTACTCTTCACATCGAAGGGTTTTCCACGTAATTTGGTGTCAGGTTATTCTTGTCTTGCTGTATTTGTGTGTGGTTGATTTATTTGCTGCCTATTCTTTGTTTTTATGGGGTTTTATTATTTTCTCTTGGTTTAAATTGAAAGGAAAAGTTTAAATATGGGTATTCTTCCGCTGCTACCCTGTATGAACTTTGATAGAGCCTTGCCTTTTTCCCAACAAAGTGGTATTAGAGCCAGGTTGTTGTTGATTTTCGATTTGAATGATGGAGGAAAATATGAGCAAAATGATGTTTGAATGGTAGTAATTATCATACTTGGAAAGGCAAGATGAAAGATTTTCTCTTTGTCAAGAAAGTGCATTTACTTGTATTTGCGTCTACTAAACCTCAATCCATGACAGATGAGGATTGAGAATTTGAGCACCTACAAGTTTGTGGCTATATCAGACAATAGGTTAAAGATAATGTTAGAAACCATATTGTAAATGAGATGTATGTTATAATTTTGTGGGACAAACTCGAGACACTGTATGCTTCAAAGACTGGCAATAATAAATTGTTCCTGCTTAAGCAATTGTTGAATATCAGGTATGAAGAGGGTAGTCCTATTTCTGATCATATAAATAATTTCCATGGTATTCTTGACCAGCTGTCCGAAATAAGTGTAAAGTTTGATGAATAAATTCAGGAAATTTGGCTTCTTAATACTCTACCAGACTCTTGGGAAACTCTTCGAGTTTCCTTGACTAATTCTGCTCCCGGTGGTGTTGTAACTATGGAATCTTTTAAGAGTGGTGTCTTGAATGAAGAGATGGGAAGAAGATCTTAGGCCTCATCTTCTTCATCTTCACACATTGGTGTTTTAGTTACTGAAGCAACGGGGAGAAACAAGTTCAGAGGTCCAAATGATAGAGATAAAAGAAGAAGCAAGTCGAAGTTCAAATTCAAGAATATTATATGCGACTATGGAAATAAAAAGAGGCATATAATAAAATATTATTGCAAGCATAAAAGAGATATGAGACAATAAAAGAAAGAAGACGATAATGAAATCGTGTTGTTGTTGTTACTAATGATGATCTTCTTGTTGCTTGTGGTGAGAATGCCATTAATTTTGTTCGTGATAAGTCTAGATATTTTGTGGATTCTGGTGTTACTTCTCATGTTACGCCAAAAAATGAATTATTTTCTTCTTATACTCCAGGTAATTTTGGGATGTTGAAAATGAACAATAATGATAAAGTTAAAGTACTTGGCATTGGCACTGTTTATTTGAAAAGTAACAATTATTCCAAACTAGTTCTCCATAATATCAAGAATGCTTCAATGTCCGCTTGAATCTGATTTCTGTAAGGAACCTTGATGATGAAGGTTATGTTAACACCCTTGGTGCTGGCAAGTGAAATGTTACTAGAGGTTTGATGATTGTGGCTCGAGGTGACAATTTATCTAACTTGTATGTATTTTAGGGCTCCACTTATAGAGGCTCCGTAAACTTAGTGGAGAATGATACTTCATCAGAGTTATGACATAGAAGGTTGAGTCATATGAGTGAGAAAAGGATTGATAATTTGGCCAAGAAAAAATTACTTTCTGGATTGAAACAAGCAAAGTTGAAGAAGTGTGTTCATTGCTTAGTCGGTAAATAAAAAAGAGTGTTTTTTCCAGAGTCATCCAT
>NW_025853961.1:0-3763 GCF_002878395.1 Capsicum annuum | reverse complement strand
TGTAGCACATAGACATATATATGAATCAGTACTTTAAGGATGTACTGAGCATATGGGGGTGAAATGCATACGTAAAAATAGTATCTCAATCATCATCATCATTTGTAAAACAATACATGCCAAATGTAAATGACTCACATAAGCTTGAGTAACTGAGAAACTGAAATCTGTAATCATGAGTAGTAAAGCATATTGAATAAACCTAGTGAATCATAACATTTAGTTCTACAAGCAGTACTAATGTTCTGTCTGTAAATCATGCTACCTAAGTGTAGAAAGGACTCGCTTCTGTATCTGAAATCTGAAAGATGAAATCTATAGCTAATATCTTTCTGTAAAGCATAATCTGAATAAAGTTGTGAGCCTTTACACTTAATTTTCTAAAAGCTTTTCTATTAGTATTACTCTTTCTGTAGGGAAAATACTTTATCTGAAGGGAGGTTCTTCTAACCGACATAAACCATGTGAGCTAACATGGAGTCCAACGTCTTGTTCCCCTAAGGGGAAAACCTCACGATGGGGAGAGGTTTCATACTCTTGCCAAGGAGTATAACCTAATCTAAGTGATCACATCTGTATCTGTCATCCATATAGAAATGAGAATAACCTAAATTTGTACCTACGTTGGTTACGCAGTTCTGTAGAAGATAGGGCACGCTAATCCCACACTTTCAACTCGGTGCTAAATACTACTCTCTTTTAAATTTGTATGCTCATTCTGTTGGAAATCCACTTTAAAAACTAGCATAAGGGTTATTACGAAACCAATTATACATTTATCTGATTGAATATGTGAATAAAACTATTTTGATTTTTGAAATCTGTAATGAATCTGTAAAATGGATTTCAAATTTTTCTGAGGATCAAAAGATCTAATCTAACTGAAAATATGAAAATAAACTGATCATCTGATGCTTTAAGCATAATCGTTCTAGAAATAATAATATTCAATCTTGGGATAATAACCCATGCATCAATCTCATGTCAAAACATCATAATAATCATGCTTGGTAATGAAAACAATGATAATTCATCTCAAAATCTTGAAATTACTGCAATAGACATGAAAATATGAAAATAGTCATGCAATTCAACTTCTAAAACTCTTGAAATCTCATAATCTTGCAATTAGCAATAATGGGTATGAACCCTAATTTAAAACTCATGTATAATCATTCAAAATCATATAAATTTTAAATAAAAACTCGGTTTTAGGCACAAGGATGAAAGAGGATCCTTGTTCATAAATCCCACATACCTTAATTGATGAAATTTCTAAGAAAGCTTGAACTTGAATCTCTATTTGTGCTTTTGATGATGAACCTTTGATTATCTTGATTTGGGAATCCTAAATTTTGAGTTTTCTTGGAGAAACAATGGAGGAATTTGATTTCTTGGAGAGTAAGCTTTGAGCTCTAGGGTTTTTCTTTGAGAGAGAATGGATGAAAATAAGCATAAAGTGCTTAGAATAGGCTTAATTCCTAGTTTATGACGAATTGGGGGTTTGGGAATTGACCAAAGTGTTCTTTTAAAGTTTTGATCAAAACTGAAAACAATCATTTTTTTTTTCTGATTTTACATGCCTCCACAACACGCCACTATCACGGTGGCTCACTGGAAAAGGACGAGTGAGAATTGAAAGTTAAATACGATGCGAAGCTATCGCGGTGCACTACTAAAATGCCAGTTGGGCGATCACCACGATGCGCCACCATCACGGTGAGCCACTGGAAATTGACAATTGGAAAATTGGACCTCACGGCGATGTGAGCTTATCGCGGTGGTCCACTGAAATTTAACGAATGGGAATTTAACCCTCACCGCGACGCAGTGTTTTCCCAGATGACGTACTACTTTACTAAAGACGTCATAACTTCTCAACCGAGTATCGAATTTAGGTGAATTTGATGATGAAAAGCTTGTTCAATTATCTACACAATGGAGAGTCTTGATCTGAAAAATTTCACATGTAACAAAAAATTATTTTTAAAGCTAGCCTTTGACATTTTAGGGGCTAAATTGAGCTAGAAAAAGTATGGGGTATTATAAGAATGAGGAAGTGAATAAGAAGGTTTCACTATAGAACAATTTTGACCTCATTAAGCTAGCTAAGATAGGGTTCAAATTGGAGTTTGCAGCTCCAACGAAGCAAGGAGAATAAAAAATTTGTGAAATCGAAGTTGAGGATATTTGCACTGAAAATTAAATTTTGGAAACATGCTGTTGGATGCTATATTATGGGGGATCACTCCCCCTTCTTAGTCACAAATAACTACATACAACGTTTGTGGGGCAAACATGGCATAAATAAGATCTCGATGTTGAAGAATGGTATTATTCTGGTTAGGTTCGATTCTAGTATGGGGAACAATGAGGTCCTACAAGGTGCATTTTATCAATTTGATAAAAAGCCATAAATAGTTATGGCTTGGCATCCGGATATGGAATTCACGCATGAAGATCTGTATACAATTCCTATATGGGTGAAGTTTCCATGTCTGGAGTTTAAGTATTGGAGCCTTAAAAGGCTAAGCAAAACTTGAAGTTTGATTGGGAAACTAATAATGGTAGATTATTACACTAAGACGTAGATAAGATTAATATTTGCAAGGTTGTTAATTAAAATGGAGATGAAAAGGAAGTTACCCAATAAAGTATTTCTTTAGAATAAAAATTATGAATTAGTACGATATAATAAAGTACTGAACGATTGGAGGCCCACTCTGTGCAAATATTGTAAGCAGTTTGGGTATGATGAAGAGATTTGTAGAAAGAAGAATCCCCTCCTCTTAACAAGGAGCAAAGGATGAGTGAAATGCATAACACTGAATAAGGTAGGACTAGAGAGAATCAGAACACATCAAATCAACTTGCCTAAGGGATAAGTTCAATTCTAGTTATTGTTAATAATGACAATGTTGATGTACATCCTAATGGAACTTCATAGGATATATGAGAGGCAATGAGGAAAACAGGTTGGGTTGGTCCATGGGTTTAGTTAGCAATCCCCTACAGGCATCGACAATAAGTATCAAGAGGCACAAAGGTAACTACAAGTTCGTTTCAAGCTCTAGATTCAGCAGAAACTAATGTTCAAGAGACGTAGGTTGGTATAAGAAATGGGACAATACTCCCTAAGATTAATGTGTAATATGATATACTAGAATGTTACGAGTTTGAATGTCCCTAATAAACAAAAGGAGGTAAAGTTCCTTTGTACTAAAAGAACAGTCTAGATTAATTGACTTAGTAGAAACCTGAATAAAGGCCACAAATATGACCAAAGTAGTAGAAAACATGTTTGGAGGATAGTTATGTCACTAATCATATTGACCACTATTATCACTAGGAATGGATTAGTTGGAGAGCTTGTTATTTTCAAGTGCACTTGATCAATAGTTGTGCTCCTGCCATAACTTGCAAAGTGATGTTTTATAAACTCAATTTGGAGTGCCTGCTAACAGTTATCTATGAATTTAATAGTATGGAAGAGAGGAAAGGATTTATGGAGCTGAGGTAGTTAAGGCAAGTGTCACACCCCCTTTTTACATACTCCAAAAAATGTATATTTTAAAGTTCGAAAGGATTTTATTATTTAAGTGACAACAAATGAAAATTTGTTTCAGAAAAGGATTATTTACATTTGTTATTCAGAGTCGCCACTTGGCATAATCCGGTATGCCAAGTCACCATTAGAAAATCCTTTCTAAAACTATTTGACTCTTTAAACTGGTTTGCGAACAGAGATTCCGGCTAAGGAATT
>NW_025853960.1:0-2050 GCF_002878395.1 Capsicum annuum | reverse complement strand
AAAGTTGGCATAGGGAACGGTTTTAATGCAAGAATTAAAGCCTATTGCCTACTTTAGCTCAAAGCTTAAAGGAGCAACTCTAAACTACTTTACGTACGATTTAGAGTTGTATGCCTTGATTAGAGCTTTGGCCACTTGGCAACATCATTTGTGGCCTAAAGAATTCGTGATCCGAACAGATTATGAATCCTTAAAGCATTTACGGGCAAAATACAAGCTTAACTGGCAGCATGCCAAATGGATTGAATTTCTTGAAACTTTTTCTTTTATTATTCATTACAAGAAGGGTAGAGACAATTTGTTTGCCGATGCTTTATCCCGGAAACATATGCTTATGTCTACTTTGTTGTCTAATTTTATGGGGTTTGAAAGCCTCAAGTCTATATATCTCGAGGACCCTCACTTCACTCCTATCTATAGGGAAAGTAAAGAGTCGGATAGGGATAGGTGGGTTACAGATAGGGGTTCCAATCCATGGATACTTGTTTAAGGTAGATGATTGTGTGTTCCCTCAAGTTTGTGGAGAGAATTATTTGTAAGGAAAGCACACAATGGCGGTCTAATGGGCCATTTTTGGGTTAAGAAGACCCTCGAAATTTTTGAAGAACAATTTTATTAGCCTAGAATGCACATGGATGTGGCCCAAATTTGCGGCCAATGTGTTGAGTGCAATGGAGCCAAGTCACGGCTCCAACCCCACGGGTTTTACACCCATTGTACACCCCTTTACATCCTTGGCTTGACATATCAATGAACTTTGTGTTGGGATTGTGAGGACTAGAAGATGACGGGATAGTATTTTTATCGTGGTGGATCGATTTTCCAAGATGGCTCACTTTATTACTTGTTCGAAATGTGATGATTCGCCTACTGTAGCCTCTTTGTTTATTGATAATATTGTAAAACTTCATGGTATTTTGAGGACCATAGTGAGTGATAGGGATTCTAAATTCCTAAGCCATTTTTGGAAGTCCATGTAGGGTAGGCACAGTACTAAGTTGTTATTTTCGACTTCATGCCACCCATAAACCAATGGCCAAATGAAAGTAGTAAATAGGACCTTAGGGTCTATGCTACGGTCCATGGTTAAAGGAAAAATGACTTCTTGGGAGGAGCACTTACCATTGATTGAGTTTGCTTATAATCATGTTATATACTCAGGCACGGGGATGACACCCTTTGAGTGTGTATACGACATCAACCCCCTCACCCCTTTGGATTTAACCCTTTTTACAAGTAATCTTGTGATAAGCTTAGATGGAAGCAAATGGGACGAGGCCATGAAGAAGCTACATGAGAAGGTGAGCTTGCGGTTGGAGTAAAAAAACCAAGAAGTTGAAAGGCGAGCCTACAAAGAAAGTAGAAAGTTCATTCTTGAATCGGGAGATTGGGTGTGGGTGTACCTAAGGAAGGATTGATTCCCATCTTAAAGGAATGCTAAGTTGATTCCGCGGGGTGATGGCCCATTCCAAGTATTAGAAAGGATTAACGACAATGCCTACGAGATTGATCTACCCCCAAAATATCAAGTTCACAACACTTTTAACGTGTGTGACCTCTCTCGGGTGGAAACGATGAAGGATGACAGTGATCTGAATTTGAGGACAAATTCCCTTCGATATGGAGAGGATGATATGGGAATTTATAGCTCAATACCTTTCACACGAAGCCAAGCACGTAAGTTGCAACTACTTCAAGCCTTGTTCATGCAAATGGCCGTGTGTGAGTTGGTACTTGATCCACCAAATGGTTTAAATATTTTTAAGTGTGAAGAGGAGCCTTGTAGTGTAAATTTTTTTGTGGTGTAAATAACCATGGCAAGGGTTAAATGGTCATTTTATCTTTATTTGTGGTGTAATATAAATAGATAACATGAGGGTTATTTTGACTTAGTCTATTCATAATATTGAAGGTAACAACTACATTGTAATTTTTGTGAACATCTCTCTTCACTTGAGAAGCCCCAAAATCAAAATTCACAAGGAGAGTGATCCTTGTGTTGTATCTTGGATAGAAAATAGGATGTTGGGGTTCTTTGAGTTCCTCTTGG
>NW_025853959.1:0-1241 GCF_002878395.1 Capsicum annuum | reverse complement strand
CTTCTCCAAACATGCAAAACTCTGAACAGGTTAAAATCAGTCCACGCTCATTTGTTAGTACGTGGTTCCATTGCCTCGTCAGACCTCATATTGAACAAAATCATTCGCCTTTACTCTCATTTTGGTGGCACAGATTATGCTCGTAAGGTGTTCGATGAAATTACTGAACGAAATCCTTTTCTTTGGACTTCTATGATTCATGGGTATGTTGAAAATTCTCAGCATACTGAAGCTTTTTATCTTTTCCGGGATATGCGTTCGCTAGATGTCACGCCTTTGAATTTCAGTATATCATCTATACTGAAGGTGTTTGGACGGCTGAAATGGTCGAGGGATGGTGAGGGGATGTTTGGGTTTATTTGGAAATGTGGGTTTGGTTTTGATTTGATAGTGATGAATTCTGTGATTGACTGTTTCATGAGATGTGGGGAAGTTGATTGCGCGAGACAAGTATTTGATGAGATGGAGGAAAAGGATGTTGTTTCTTGGAACTCAATGATATCGGGTTACGTGAATAATGGAAGACTTGAAATTGCACTCGAGTTGTTCGATGGCATGGATGAGAAAAATGTTGTTTCTTGGACTAGTGTGATATGTGGCTATGTTAGGAAGGGAGATATGGTAGAGGCTAGGAATATTTTTGACGCTATGCCGACTAAGGATATGGCTGCTTGGAATGTGATGATTTCAGGGTACATTGATGTTGGTGATGTGCACACAGCGAGCTTTCTGTTTCGGGCAATGCCACATCGCGACACTGGAACATGGAATTTGATGATATCGGGGTATTGTAAGGCGGGTCAGTTGGAAAAAGCAAAGGACTACTTTGAACAAATGCCCCGTAGGAATGTGGTGTCGTGGACTATGATGATAGATGGCTATGTGAAGTCTGGGAAATTGCACGAAGCAAAGTGTTTATTCGATGAAATGCCGGAGAAAAATCTCGTTACATGGTCTACCATGATTAGTGGTTATGCTAAGAATGGGAAGCCTTCTGCTGCCTTAGAATTGTTCAAAAACTTCCGAAAGCAGAGTCTGGAACTGGATGAGACTTTTATTTTAAGTGTCATCTCAGCTTGCTCTCAATTAGGGATTGTAGATGCAGTTGAGTCGGTAATAAGTGATGATGTAGGATCCAGATATTTTTCTGATTCACGTGTCGTTAACAGTCTGATAGACCTCTATGCGAAGTGTGGAAATATTGAGAAAGCCTCGCAAGTATTTGAAGCGGCGGATAAAAA
>NW_025853958.1:0-4399 GCF_002878395.1 Capsicum annuum | reverse complement strand
CCAGTGTGGTTCGTTTGAATTTTCATGGCCATTTGGGTGGACTAACGGGCAAAACATCGCGAATGGGGCATTTTCAGGAAAAATCGGTGTGCCATAGCGCACGGTTTTGGGGGTGGGCCCGGCCTCCGGGCGTGCTGTGGTCAAACAATTAACTGGGGCATACCAGGGAGGTTGGGGATCAATCCAATATGGTCCGTTTAAAATTTCATTGTTATTTAGGTGGACAAACGGGCAAAACGGCACGAACTAAGCATTTTTGGGCCAAATCGATGTGCTATAGCCCACGGTTTTGAGGGTGGGTCCAGGGATTGAGTGCGCTGTGGGCTAAAAATTGATCAAAGCATGCCAGGCAAGATCATCCCAGTGTAGACCGTTTAAATTTTTGTGGCTATTTAGGTGGACAAACGGGTGAAACGGCATGAACGGGGCTTTTTCAGGCCAAATCAATGTGCTATGCATACGGTTTTGGGGGAGCGCCCGGGGTTCGGGTATGATGTGGGCCGAAAATCAATCGGGGCGTGCCAGGGAGGTTGGGAATCATCCCAGTGTGGTCCGTTTAGATTTTCTTGGCTATTTACGTGGAGAAGTGGGTGAAACGACGCGAACGGGGTATTTTTGGGCCAAATCGGTGTGTTGTAGCCCATAGTTTTGAGGGTAGGCCTGGGGTCCAGGTGTTCTATGGGTCAAAAATTAACCAGGGCATGCCAGGGATGTTGTGGATCATCCCAGTGTAGTCCGTTTAAATTTTAATGGCCATTTGGGTGGACAAACGAGGGAAATGGTGACGAATGGGATATTTTCAGGCCAAATCAGTCTGCTATAGCTTGCGGTTTCAGGGGTGGGCCCGGGGTCTAGGCGTGCTGTGGGTTGAAAATCGATTGGGACATGACATGGTGGTAGGGGATCATCACAGTTTGGTCCGTTTTAACTTTTGTGGTCATTTGGGTGGACAAATAGGCGAAACGACGCGAATTGGGCATTTTTGGGCCTAATGGATGTGCTATAGCCCATGGTTTTATGGGTGGGCCCAAAGTATGAGTATGTTGTGGGCCAAAAATCGATCGGAGCGTGCCAAGGTGGTTGGAGATCATCCCAGTGTGGTCCATTTTAATTTTCGTAGCCATTTGGGTGGACAAACAGGAGAAATGGCTCGACATGGCTTTTTCATGCTAAATTTGTGTGCTATAGCTTCGGGTTTCGAGGATGGGTCTGGATTTTGGGTGTACTATGGGTCAAAAATCAATCGAGGCATACCAGGGGGGTTGAAGATCATCCCAATGTGGTCCGTTTAAATTTTTGTGGCCATTTGGGTGTACAAACGGGGGAAACGGCAAAAACGGGGAATTTTCAAGCCAAATCTGTGTGCTATAGCCTATGGTTTTAGGGGTGAGCCTAGTGTCGGGGCGTGCTGTGGGCCAAAAATTGATCGGTGCGTGCCAGGGAGGTTGGGGATCAACCCAGTGTGGTTCGTTTAGATTTTCGTGGCTATTTAGGTGGAAAACGGGCAAAACAGCACAAACGAGGGCATTTTTGGCTCAAATCGATGTGCTATAACCCACGATTTTAGGAATGGGCCCTAGGTTCGGGCGAGCTGTGGCTGAAAATCGATCGAGCCATGCCAGGGAGGTAGGGGATCATCCCAATGTGGTTTGTGTAAATTTTTGTGGCCATTTGGGTGGACAAACAGGCGCAACGGCACGAATGAGGCATTTTTGGGCCAAATCAGTGTTTTATAACCGACGATTTTGGGGGTGGGCCTGAGTTCGAGCAGGCTATGGGCTAAAAATCGACCGGGGCGTGCCAAGGAGGTTGGGGATCGTCCCAGTATGGTCTGTTTAAATTTTTGTGGCCATTTGGGTGGACAAACGGGCGAAACCGTGCGAGCAAGAAATTTTTGTGCAAAATCGGTGTGCTTTAACCTATGGTTTCGATGGTGGGCCCGAGGTCCGGATATGCTATGGGCCAAAAATCGATTGGGGCGTGCCAGCAAGGTTGGGGATCGTCTCATTGTGATGCGTTTAAATTTTTCTGGCCATTTAGGAGGACAAACGAGCGAAACGGCACGAACAGGACATTTTTGGGCCAAATCGGTATGCTATAGCCCATGGTTTTGGGGTTAGGCCTGGGGTTCAGGCTTTCTGTGGGCCAAAACTTAATAGGGGTATGCCAGGGATGTTGGGGATCATCCCAGTGTGGACTATTTAAATTTTCATGGCCATTTGGGTGGACAAACGAGGAATTTTTGGTCCAAATCGGTGTGCAATAGCCTACAGTTTCGGTGGTAGGCCTAGGTTCTGGACGTGTTATAGGCCGTAAATCTACTGAGGCATGCCAGGGAGGTTGGGGATCATCCCAGTGTAGTTTGTATAAATTTTTGTGGCCATTTTGGTTAACAAACAGGCTAAACAGCGCGAACGAGGCATTTTCTAGCAAAATCGATGTGCAATAGCCCATAGTTTTGATGGTGGGCCCTTGGTTCGGGCGTACTATGGGTCAAAACTCGATCGGGGCATGCCAAGGAGGTTGGGGATCATCCTAGTATGGTTCGTTTAAATTTTCGTGGCCATTTGACTTTACAAACGGGTGAAACGGCGCAAACGAGGCATTTTCTGGCTAAATAAGTGTGCTATAGCCCATGGTTTCGGGGATGGCTACGGGGTTCGGGCGTGTAGTAGGCGAAAATCGACGGGGGCATGCCAGAAAAGTTGTGGATCATCCCAGTGTGGTCCGTTTAAATTTTTGTCGCTATTTAGGTGGACAAACCGGCGAAACGGTGTGAACGGGGCATTTTTACCCTAAATTGATGTGCTATAGCCCACAGTTTTGGGGCTCGGCCCGGAGTTCGGGTGTGATGTGAGCCAAAAATTAATTGAGGCATGCAAGAGTGGTTGGGGATCATCCCAGTATGGTCTGTTTAAATTTTTGGGGCCATTTGGGTGGACAAACGGGCGAAACAGCGTGAATGAGGCATTTTCGGGCCAAATTAGTGTTTTATAGCCCACGGTTTTGGGGGTAAGCCTAGGGTCCGAGCGTTCTGTGGGTCAAAAATTGACCGAGGCATGCCAGGGAGGTTGGGGATTATCCCATTATTGTTCGTTTAAATTTTAATTGCCATTTGGGTGGACAAACGGGCGAAACAGTGCGAACAAGGCATTTCCGAGCCA
This sequence comes from Capsicum annuum, assembly GCF_002878395.1. Taxonomy (NCBI): domain Eukaryota; kingdom Viridiplantae; phylum Streptophyta; class Magnoliopsida; order Solanales; family Solanaceae; genus Capsicum; species Capsicum annuum. The sequence continues at coordinate 1,235 of NW_025853958.1, read as the reverse complement.
AATCGGTGTGCTTTAGCCTACGTTTTTGGGGGTAGGCACAAGGTCCAGGTGTGTTGTGGGCCAAAACTTGACCGGGGCATTTTAGGAAGTTTGGGGATCATCCCAGTGTTGTTCGTTTAAATTTTAGTGGCTATTTAGGTGGACAAACGGACGAAATGGCGTGAATGGGACATTTTTAGGCTAAATCGATGTGTTATAGCCCACGGTTTTGGGGGTGGGCCCGCAGTCCGGGCAAGCTCTGGACCTAAAATCGACTGTGGCATACATGGGATGTTGTGGATCATTCTAATGTGGTCCGTATAAATTATTGAGGTCATTTGGGGGGACAAACGGACAAACAGGGTATTTTTGGGCCAAATCGGTGTGCTATAGCCCACGGTTTTGGGGTTAAACCTGGGGTCAAGGCGTGTTGTGGGCCGAAAATCAATCGAGGCATGCCATGAAGTTAGGGGATCATCCCAGTATAGTTCGTTTAAACTTTTGTGGCCATTTGGGTGGACAAACGGGTGAAATGGCATGAACTGGGCATTTTCAGGATAAATCGGTGTGCTATAGCTGACGGTTTTGGGGAATGGGCTGAGGGTCCGGGTATGTTATGGGCCAAAAATTGATCGAAGCATGCCAGGGAGGTTGTAGATCATCCCAGTATTGTTTGTTTAAATTTTTGTGGCTATTTCGGTGGATAAACGGTGAAACGGCATGAATGGGGCATTTTTGGGCTATATCGGTATGCTATAGCCCACGGTTTTGGGGGTGGGATCGGGGTTCAGGTGTGTTGTAGGTCGAAAATCGACCGAGGCATGTCAGGGAGGTTGGGGATTGTCCCAATATGGTCCATTTAAATTTTTGTAGCCATTTGGGTGGACAAACGGGCGAAACGACGCGAACAGGTCATTTTCAGGCCAAATCAGTGTGCTATAGCCCATGGTTTCGGGGATGAGCTTAGGGTCTGGGCGTGCTGTGGACCGAAAATCAATCGACGTGTTCCAGGAAGATTAGGAGTTGTCCTAGTGTGGTCCGTTTACAATTTCATGGCCATTTGAGTGGAAAAATGGGTGAAACGGCGTGAACGGGTCATTTTCAGGCCAAATCGGTGTGCTATAGCCCACGATTTTGGGGGTGGACCCGGGGTCCAGGTGTGTTGTGGGCCAAAAATTGACCGGGGTCTGCCAGGGTGTTTGGGGATCATCCCAGTATGGTTCGTTTAAATTTTTGTGGCCATTTGGATAGACAAA
>NW_025853957.1:0-2151 GCF_002878395.1 Capsicum annuum | reverse complement strand
GGTTGGGTTCTATATTTGCTAACGACCGCTTTACACTCCCACGAGAGCTGTAGATTGAGCGTTATCATGAACCCATGGATGGAAGCATTCCTATCAATAAAGGGTTTGAACCTTAGTAGCAATCCCTACGTTATAGAACTACGTAGCCAGCATAGGTTGAGATATCTTCCTGCCCGATACTATGAGGGTTGATACATCTCATTTGAGTTTTCCTACCAGCGAGGGTTGATGGAAGAGCTTTCTGTTAGAGAGGGTTAACTCATAGCTTATCCTTACTTGTGGCATAGTATTTACACCCTTCTAACTAAGGTTACAGTTTAGATCCGAATCAGATTAGAGAGGGGAATTCCAATTAGATGATTACCTCCCACAGTCTCAGTTTCAGTCTCAGTCTCAGAATAGAACTCAGTTCAGTTATACAGATTCAGGACTATCAGATATAGTCAATCAACTCAGTACGGAACTCAGTTTAGTTCCACAGAATTTGGGACTATCAGATACTGTCATTCAGATATCAGTTATTAGTATTTAGACTCAATACTCAGTATTATCATGATCTTAGTTATAGTCTATGTATTCATGCATATACTCTTATTTAGTCGTTCTCATGATATTCAGTTAGTATTGTTCATGCATATAAACCCATGCATTTTAACCTACCTCACTAAGAATACTAGTACATTCAAAGTAATGACGCATGCTTTTTGTGCTATGATGTCTTATATCATAGTTTTAGATGCACGGGCTCCATAGCACCCTTAGCAGTTCAGATCTTTAGCTTTCAGAGTAGTGGTGAGTCCTCATAGTTATAGGACATGCTTGTTATTTTCAGTATTTCAGTATTATTTTCTGTCAAAGTTAGTTGGGGACTTTTCCCATGAACTCCATTGTTTAGACAATTTAGAGGCTTTTCAGACTAGAGTATTTTCTGATAATTGTTCAGTTTTACAATACTTATATTCAGTTTTGGTAATTTGATACCACATTCTGATTTATTTATAGAATTGAACATTAAGGCATATGCTTCCGCCTATTTACACAATCATTATAGTATTTATTACAAAGTTATTGCAGCAGGTACCAATCATGGTTTATCTTGTGGTCCTTTGTGATTATGAGCACCGTGTAGCATCTGGGATACGGACTTGGGGCGTTACATTAACCCATTTAGCCAATTCAACACTATACATGGCCACATAGTCCTTATGGGTGCCCTCATGGTCCCCTATTTCAATAGGCCAATGCCTTAACTCAACTCATCATACAACTCAAACTATATCCTATAGACCTTACAAGCCATTCATACTCCCTTAGCAATTCTATACCATAATTTAGTTCAACTCATAATTCTAGTTCATTTTCATGTAAGGGACTTTAACCCCCTTCTTATTCATCAAACCATCAAAGCCATCAATTACACAATACATGGCTCACTTTACCTTCACAATATCATTGATCAAGCATTCATATATTTGGGCTGTTGCCCTAGTTCAAAGCATCAATAGCATGTAACTAGACATCTCACTTAGACATTTTCACAAACACCTTGTGTACATGCCTTTACCAAAGCCAATTTCATGGTAGAAATTATCAAGACTGGTGTTACTTAAGACCCACATCTTAGACCACATAAGAAAAGCATTCATGTGTGAAAACTACCATCAATAACATGTATAAACATAAGTCTAAGAAAGAATCATAATTATTCATCATTAAGCAATAAAACCCTTTTCATTTGATTTCAAAACCACCATGTACACTTTCTAATCCACGTGTGAAATAAATAGGTCTAAAGTTATTTAGAAAGGGGAAGAGGTACATGTCTCAACCAAGATGAATCACCAAGAATATTGACTCCCCTTTGCCTCTTGAAGACCACTCTAAAAACCCTAGACTTCAATTCTTTGAAGGTGAGCTTGAAAGAGGATTTAGGGTGTATTTGATCGATTAAAATGGATGCTTAGGAGGTTACACATACTTATATAATGAGAGGGATTAGGTTTTTAGACCTTGGAAATGACCACAAGGCCCATAGTTAAAAGGTAAAAATTAACCCCGTCCAGGGGTACGACTTACCACACGACTCACTTAAGTAGTCGTACCTTAGGGTACGAGTGGTACCCTAAATCATACCCTAGGGTTATCCTAGGT
>NW_025853956.1:0-1674 GCF_002878395.1 Capsicum annuum | reverse complement strand
ACTCGGTAGATATAGAGGCAGGAGGATTTGAGTTTTCTGCATTACAAAAATTACTCTTGCATTGATTCTATAGATGTTTTCAACATAAAGACACCAATATGATTAGTCCGCATTATGAACAAAAGTTTAAGATGATAATTTATTGATCAAAATAACTGAGCATGATACTTATTGACAAACCAGAGGCAACACTTGCAAAACACCATAGATAACAAACTTGGAAACAACACAATAAAGGCCAGATAGAATTTCTCAAAACACTAACCATATGCATCAGGCTTCCACTACACTCTACATAGAGATGTGCTTGCCACCTTAGAGTTGGAACCATAATCGGGTGACGCTCAAACTTCACCTCGTTAAGTTATTTTTTAACGTTTGTCTAACAAAGCTCATCTATGGACTCAAAGGCTGCCTGCCGAAAAGAAGCCACGGTTAGAAGATATTAAAATGAGAAGGAATTACTAGGATGCTTAAAGTTGATATTCTTAGTACATTTTTCTTGCTCCAATTCATATCCAGCATTGATGTATTAATAGGCACATGAAGCCAAATGCTGCATAGCAGCACCTATTTGAACTTGCAGAGAAGTTAAATATCAACCCAACCTTGACTTTGACACTAATGGATCTTGTGGAAGTTGTACTCTTCTTGGAAACTTGCCTCACAGTAAGGTCTCTTGGAGAAATATCAAATCTCTTAAGACGCATACACCCACACATCCTGCTTTTACTATTATATCGGGAGTTACTCCACCAGTATTGCTTGATGTAAAACGGATAGTGGGCTCCTCTTGGATGATTTAGGCAGATGTTCGGATGATATCCACGCGGCTCTAGCCACACTTGAACAATTTCGAACAACAGATTCTTCATCCCTGTCCGAACCGCCCTGCATTTAATTTTTAATGAGCTTCTTGTCTATTGATGACAGTTATTAGACTTTTAGTAGCTTTTCCAAGAGTAGCAGACTGTGCAGCTATATTCGTTTGTACTTTGGAGATTAAGACTCTTTACATGATTTGTTCACATTATGAAACTGAAGATAAATTTAGCCAAGGAAATATGAGATATAAACAAAATTTTGAGACGATTGTTATTGATCAAAGTTAGTAAGTAATACATAGTATGTGACACCTCCATTTTCCTCTTCTTGACTAGTTTCCTGTAATTAAGATCTGCATTGTCGTGACAGAGTTCACAAACAAAAACTGACCATGTGATATATGTGCAGGGGCTGGGCTAGAGCATCAGCTGCAAGTTCGGGTGAGCCCGATAGCTTCTGCTTAGACCCTATGGTTTTATCAGAAAATTCACTCTATAAATATTTTACTGCAAACCCCATAATTAAGATGAAATATGAATTCAGTGGAAAGTTGAGAATCCATAAACTTTAAAGTCTGGTGTTGCCTTTATGTATCTGTGCTGCTCTAGCCACATTTGAATAATTATGAGCAATAGATTCTAGGTGATAACGGTAAAAGAAGAGTAGCAGCTACATTATTTACACAAGTATCGCTAGATGCAACCTTAACTACAGCAGCATTTTCAGGCGAATTCATCCACCTGCACTTCTTTTTCTTTCATCACGTGTGCGTCAACTAGCTGCTCAGCACTGGCAGCCACCATGGTAGATATAGATGCTGGAGGATTTGAAGTTGTCTGCATTACAGGT